>NW_013562834.1:0-15558 GCF_000968595.1 Rasamsonia emersonii CBS 393.64 | reverse complement strand
CGAAACTCCGCTCACGGCGCGCATCTGGGGGACGAAAAATTGTGCCTTGTGCCAAGGTCCAGTTATAATCACGGAACAGATCATAGAACTGTCCCAGGTTGTTTGGCGATTTGCTCCAAGGTCCAGGTGAGCTCGAACCGGAGCACACGACAGCATCTCGGAGTAGTGCCCCGTGTGATAGGCGACCAGGGTAAATTGCAAAGAATTCGCCTTGGGTGCTCAACGTATCCTCTTCAAACAGTAATTTGAGTGCTATCGTCCTGCTTCCGATTGAAATGGCTAACTCGTTGCACCAGTCCGGCTTGTGAAACACTCCAGCAGAATTATGGTCGTTCAGGACAGCTTTTAAAACGTCCCAAACATCGGTGAGACTTAATGGGTTGATAATTCGAGACTCGGTTAATAATACTTCAAGGGCTGCTGCAACACCATTAGTCCTGGGTATGTGTATGTTTGCCACCTTCGAAACTCTTAAATCGTTCTCCTCAAGCCGACAATGAAGGAGCGCATATGCCAATACTGTGAATTGAAAAGCAACCGTTCTATGATATCAATTGCCCCATTTGGGACAAGTCTTCCTAGAGGAGTCTCCATTTCTTTTTCAAAAAACCGTCGAATTCCGTAACGTCCCCGACTATTTCTTCTTTTTTCAAGGCTCCGTCTGATTTCCGACTGAAAGTCCACGTCAGACGGGAATCCCAGGTATCGGCATACTCGAAGCTTTGCGGCTTCCCTGTCCAAACCGCTCAGGACGAAGAGTTCCCTTCTCCTAAAAGAGTTAGTCACATTGATTTCCAGAACTGAACGTCCCAGCCAGTGGATCAATACGCGGTAAAAACAGGGATAAAAGGCCGTTGGTATATGGGGTATCTCAGCCAATTCCGATTTGATAGCTTCATGAAGGTAATAATACGTCGTCACTAGAGACGGCCCCATATTTTCGGCAGTCACCTGGAGAGATAGCTGTTTGCTGAAAGGACTGATGTCTCCTAATGATAAAGGAGGGCCAAATTGGATCGTCAACGCTCCCCGGGTTCCTGGGGCCTCCCACAGGGTGGCAGAAGAGTACATGACCTTGCAAGCCATGTCTAGAATGTGCACAGCGAACGTCGCAAACCAGGCCACTCGCACGTTGGTCCGGATGTAGAGAGACTCGTGCAATCTCGAACTCAGGCACAACTGCTGGATAGAGTTGACCCATTCCTATGCATGCGAGGCATCCCGCATGACAGCTGATCGCGAATCGGCATCCTCCTCGCGCTGAAAGCTTTTTCGCAGTTCCACCTCAATGGACAAGCGAGTGTTTTCCAGGATGGCGCGGAAGCCACTGTCTTCCATGATGGGCACGAGGTATTTGACGGTCGAGTGGAGCGCGTCCACGCTGGGCAGCACCTCTGGAGCACATCTGTTCAAGGAAAGAAGCTCCTGTAGGGCCTGAGCGGCATAGAAGGTCGACCTGCCCGCGGCGAGGGCATCGACGAGTAGCAGCGTTGCGCATCCAGCTCGGGTCCGAGAGAATTCGTATGCCATGTCGGAGTAACCCCATCCCACAGACAAGGCTTTCGCCAGAATGCCAGAGCGGCTCACACTGCGTTTTTGGATTGCGCGAGCAACAATCGATTCCTGGAACTGCGTGATGGGAATATCCTTTCCTAGGTGCAGGCCGCTGTCACTGCGAGGACATCCACATTGCCATCCGACAGCGCCTTGAGGAGCCTGGCCGTGGTGGATAGCACGAGGCTGCCGCCAGCAAACACATCGCCCTGGAATCTGAATCCCACTTGCTGCGACATAGCGACTTTCTTGCAGTTTGGCGTCTGGTTCGCGATCAAGTTTGAAATTAATAAGGGTCAAGGTGATTGAGGAAGGTTGTATGCGGGGTCAGTCAAGATGCGATCGATGTTAAGAGGCTGAATCACAGCCTTGCGCTCAACGCACCCTGGTCAGCCAATGGCACGAATGAAAGTGAAGCAGCCTTGGAGGATTTCGAGGTAGCTTCGATAAGGTAAATACCACTGCTTGTCCTGGTCGCTCCTGCTAAAAAGATGGCCAGAGAAAGTACATTAGTAAGATACCCTAAATACTATTTATTTTCAATTAGTAGATAAAAGACTTATATCATAAGATTTCAATCCAGGAGCTTTTTAGAGGTAATTCCCTTAAAGACTAATGACTATGATGCTGGTTACAGTACATGTACGCCATCATATACAGTTAGTCCTATTTGGAAGTATGCTGCCCATAGTTGCGCTCTGGGAACTTCCTCAATGTAGCAACTTAATGCCATATGCATTGACTATGGAAGATCGATGATGGAGAATGATCAAGAGAGACCCATCCTATGTACAGTACAGTACATATATGGATGATCCTTACACGTGATTGCCATACCCGATGGAATGACCATGTGATCCAAAGATGGACCTTCCATACTGTCCATCCACGGAGATCCCTCGTCGTCTCACGAGTTTGACTGCCACTTCTACCAAAAAAAAAAGGAAGGAAGAAATATTCAACAGAGAAACATATAATTCCAGCACTCTTGGACATCTACACACACCTGTACCGCAAACAGAAGGTCTCATATCACAAAGGCACGGGATCTAATTTTGAATCCTTTGTCTGCTCCTAAGGATAAATATGGATGCAACCCTCCAGAAAACTTCTTCCTGTCATGATCCCCATTGCATTGTTAGATAGTCTCAATCAGACTGCTGTCTTCCTTGACGATCTCTTGCCCATAACGCCAACGAGTAATACAACACCAACGCCAACAAAATGCCTTCACAGATGACCAAGTCTGACGCTTCCAGAATTCAGTCGTCACAGGTGAGTGAGATGGATGCCAAAAATTCCCGATTGATGAGATCTCTTTCTATGATCGCTGACGATGACCTGATACTACCTACTGTAGGCTCGAGGTGGCAAAGACATGTCTTCTGTGATTCGCAGCGAGGGCGCAGTCTGCCGCAGACCGAAACTCGAATGTGTCGCAATCAGGGACTGCCCATGGTCAGGGTGGTCAGTCTGGATATCAGCATTCTGCGGGGCAGTCGCAATCACTGCATAAATGAGTTTTTTTTTCGCTGTCCCTAGGCACAGGAAGGTTGGTGTTGAATTTCAGCTTCAGAGAGTCCTTTGTGTGGTTCTGAGATGACTAGGTATGAGGTTTTATATGCTTGCTCTCCTGTATCGAGCCAGGATTTTGGAGAAGACAATGAAAATTGCCGCTTACTGAAGGTGAAATCGACTCTTCGCATAACTACTCCTTGTTCTAGTGTTATATATATTTTTCTGGCCAAGTCAGCGTGTAGTGCTTACACAGAAACTATTATGAAGAGACATTCAACTGTTCTAGTATCATCTGCTTCAATTGCTTCAGGTAGAGCTTGTGAAAGAATTGTCAGGGTGATGTTTTACCCTGTCAAACTGCAGATATGAATATCTTGCCGAAATCGGACTTTGGATTTCAGTCTCTCTGGTGTCCTTTATGTAAACACGCCTGCATGTAAATATGGAGAACAGGAGATTATCTATGAAAGATCTTTGACGCTGCTGCCAAACCAATGTACCTCAACTGTCATGCTACACAGCTGGGGGTAAAGCAGAACATCCGTCCGAATACAGGTCACAGGCAATAAACCACTGTCGACACGTTTGCAGCACCTGATAGCGAAGATGGACCAGGAGAACTGTCGAAGTCTTACTGATATGTCCTCGTCTACATGGTAAGGATTCGATCTCCATCATTCAGCAATGCTCTGATGTCGTCGAGCTGCCTGTCTCGCAGATCCTCGATTGAGGAACCGTTGATAATGCCAGCATCTGCAGAGTCATGTCATTCGAACTGGCAATATCTGAAGAAGCAATGGTCCCGGAGGAAACGAAGATTCAGCGCCAGTGGCGGATTGACAGTGTTGTCTGATATGCTATCCATACCAGTGCCTTGACTATATACTGTTGGAGTGGCAAGGACCACAATCTATACAGACCAAGAATCGCGACTGGCAGATTTTCCTGCCAGACGGATAACAATGACAATGCAGAATGATCAATCAATAAAATTTCTATATATAGAGAACTGGATCCCATAATTAGTCTAATTTAAAATGAGATAATAATAATATCTTATTTTGCCTCTGCGGGGTGCCGCTTAGTCAGCCGTAAGTGCCGACTTTCGCTCCAAGGGCCAGGAAGCCAAACTTTTGCCGATAGCCGGAGCTGCGCCATTCTTCGCCCGAAGACTTCAATTGTCATTCCTGCTGGGTTGACGAGGAGAAAAATGTCGACGTATGCCGGCCCGCCTCTTCCAGAGCATATGAGCCCCGATCTGAGGCGTATCATGGGGGCAGGCGAGCTGGCGGCCGGCGGGAGCTTGGTGACGCCGCCAGCCACGGACAGCAGCCGGAACAGCAGCACAGCGAACAACCGCGCTGTCACAGAATCGGACCTTTCCGGAGGCCTGGAGGCGGAGAAGATCCAGCCAATTATTCGAAAACGACGAGGGGGGAGCAGAAGGGCGTGCAATGAGTGTAAACAGCAAAAGGTACGCTACTGATCGTCTGCCTAGTACTGGTCGTTATCAATCAGATATGTACACGAGTATATGAATATGACCGCTTCCATTGGCTGACACTCGTCTGAACAACAGCTGCGCTGTGATATTGTACAGGCTCCATCCTCCACATGCTCGCGCTGCAGACGACTCCAGATAGAATGCAAGGTGGAGCCATCGTTCAAACGCATTTCGAAACGACGGTAAGTTATGTCATCGTCATTGACAGATAATCCGCGGCCTATCCCAGAATGATATGCATTGAGCTAACGTGTGTCAGACGAAATGCGGAAATGGAAAGGGAGATCGCCGATCTTCGGCGTCGATTGGCAGAGGCAGATCGTGCCCAAGCAACTTTCGATGCCAGTGCCAGTGACGAGCTGAATCAGTCTTCAGAGGATGTCTTCTATGATCCTCATTCTCCCCCGCAGTCGACGCGGGCCCAATCAATCTCCGTCTCCGTTGACCAGCAGGCTTCGCGGCCCCTACCACCACAAGGGCCGGATGACACGATTCTCCCGCGGACCAACAATGTCTGGCGTCTCGAAGATATCACGCTGTCGAGGGCCAGGGTCCTGCGGCTGTTTGAACAGTAAGCAATTCAGTATCCATTGTCTGGCTCCGGTTAACACCGTCTTAGGTTCTTCAGGTTCTACCATCCTTTCCTTCCTCTTTTGGATCCCTTAAAAGACCCAGAAGAGTATCTCAGCTGTTCGGACCTGCTTGCCTGGTCGATCATTTGTGTCGCCAGTCGTCGATGCCCGTCCGAACCAGGCCTCCTAGTGCCGTTATCGGGGCCTCTCAGTCGACTCCTGTGGTCGACCATCAGCAGTGTTCCGCAGAACTACCACGTCGTAAAGGCACTATGTTTGCTCTGCACGTGGCCACTGCCCACGACGAGTCAGAGAAGCGACCAGACCTTTATGCTCAGTGGCTTAATGATGCAGGTGGCCATGCAGCTGGGCTTGCACCGCCCCGTCCAACCGGAAGAATTCACCACGTTCCGGATGGAGGTCCGGGGCGAAGAGCTGAAGGACAGATTGCAGACGTGGGTTATCTGCAACATCGTCGCTCAGAAGTACGTCACCCTCAGTGACCTTTACATACAGTCCTTTGCTGACGCTAGGTTAGTGTTGCCACCGGATACGGCCAGCCTCCAGGCACGATCTACGACTGGGCACTGGAGCCTGCGTCTCTCAAGAACGCCGATTACCGTCTACCAGATGAGTTGAAGACGCGGCTACGCATTGAGAAGTTCTGCGACCGAGTCACGAGAAGCCTTTATAGTGGCCGACCCGAACCAACCGAATTCATCAGCACAGAGAAGCTGCTGATTGTTCGAATCCTGGAGAACGAGCTCAGGGAAATGGAACAGGATTTTGGGGAAGACATATCACGTAAGTCCTCTGCAGAATCGTGAAGTTTGGTTGCTGACTCTGTTTCAGAAATCAACATGATCCATCTACGGGCGGCGGACCTGCATCTGCGGTTCTTCGTCTTTCTCAGCTCCAATGCCCGAAGCGACGACTTGACCAACCTGTTCCTCGCGACGACTTCGTTCCTCGGCCGGGTGCTGGAGCTCGAGACGTCGCCGGGGAATCTGCTGGCGCACGCAACGAACTACATCCTCCAGATGATCGTCTCGGCAGCGTTTGCGCTCATGAAGCTGCTGAAGAGCTCCTTCTCGCGGCAGATCGACTTTGACCACGGCAAGTTCCTGTTCAACGGAGCGATCTCGTCGATCCGGCGGATCAGCGTGGTGGACAACGACCGACCTGTGCGTCTGGCGAATGTGATCTCGCAGATGTGGAATGCCGGATGGTCGGGGTCAGCGTCGGGCGACGACGCGCTGCAGCTGAAGATCCGCAGCCGCATGAGCATGAGCCATGTGTACGACACGGTGTGGCGCTGGCGGCAGCGATTCAAGCCGCAACAGAAGACGGAGGATAACACACAGTGTAAGCAATCTTCCTCAATCTTCCTCTTCCCCTTCTTGTCGTCCATCAGCATATATATACTGATCTGAACAGCCGCCGTCCCGAATAATAATCCAAGCAACTCGGCCGCTGGAGCGATGGGGCCGCAGCAAGACAGTAATAATAATTCCCTGGCGGACCCGACACTGATGCTGTCGCCGAATTTCGATCAGAATGGGGGGTTGATGGGCGAAGCCAGCTTTTCGGACGTGTTTGACTCGCTGAACTGGGTGTTTGACGGGATTCCGGATTCGTTTGTCGGTCCGCCTGTTATTTAAGTCACTCATTTGCGTTTCGTTTTACCTTTTTGTCGCTTTTGTGTGATGATTGATGGATTGCTTTCTTTGTTTTATTTCCTATGTCAAAGCTCGAGATACCCTGTACGAAGTCAATTATGTATGTCTGTATGTATGAATGTATGAATGAATGTACACGAATAAAGCATGACCTTGAAAATGATAAATGATTTAGATAGATGATCTTCATCTTGACAGTAGAAGCGGTGGTTTTTCTCTTCATTCACTAGGTACCGCCTATCACTGCCAAATCTGTACCAGAAGCCCTAATTAGGGCGATCGCCGGTGGACAGTAGCAACACTGACAATAATAATCGCAAGAATTGACTGCATAAAATCCAGACCAGCTTGAATAATGTCATACTCTGTAATTATTATGCACAGACGTCAACCTTCAGCACTGTAAATACAACCATCCATCCATCCATCCATCAATCAACCTTCTCAACACCATTGCATACCATTCATTCCACATCATGCCATTTCATTCATCGCATTATATTCTATTCCACTCAATGCCTCGACGTCGACCGATACTTCGCCCCCGTCGTCCCCGCATGCCCTCGAGACGGATTCGGCGCATGCTCGCCCGTGCGTCTTCCGGCCGCGATGTTGGGCGGCGTCGGCAGGCGGCGCGCCTGCGCCTCGTCCTGCTGGTTGCCGCGGACGGTGGTGTAGGTGTCGATGCGGTCTTGGTCGTCGTCGTGGACGGCGCCGATCTTTTTGTGGCGGGGTGGGGAGGAGATTGGTTTTGAGGGCATTATCTCTATCTAGGTACGGATGGAGGGAGGGAGGTATTGTTTAGCGAGCGCAGATAGACGGGTAGATAGGAGGTAGATATACTAGGATAGTATTATATTCTTGACGCAGCTGCTTTGATCATAAATAGTCTGTTGAATTCGGTTCTGCTACGAAAATTGATGGAGAAAGTTGCTCTTCCTTCCTTTGTTGTGGCGATGTCGGTTCCGTGAACGCATCATGATGCAATATCGTAGAGGATACCTGATTAGATACCTTACCTAGGTAGGTACCTAGGTACCTGGTAGGTAAGAACCCTGGATCAGGTTGCTAGGTAGTGTGATATAACTTTATCTGACGATACTCAAATCTTATCCGCAACACTGCCACTGTACATATCATACAGTATAGAACAGATGATATACCGCATGATTATGATGTCTCATAATGGAACGAAGCAATCAATCAGACCCATAACTATTAGTATCTAGCTATATAATCTACCTAGGTACTCATATAGATAACTATACTTGAAGGCAAGCGAATCTAAGATAGCTTGATATTAAGGTTGATATACCAAGTAGACACCTGCAGTCATCTAGCAGACTATATCACGCATACTGGTTACCCAGTAGGCTATCGTGACTTACTTATTGTACAGATCCATGGACGATTGGTCAGGGACCGACCGTTCGGGACGCTGATCGAACTGTGGGGTAATTAACTATCGGACGGTGAGGGGTAGGAACTTGTTCACTAGCAAGTAACCTAGCTTCAAGAAAGGTACTCCGGAGTATACTAGATTAAACACCTTCTTTCTTTCTCTTTCGTTTCTTCATTTACATATCGAGGCGCGACTTTCCGTTCGAGATTTGAGCACGAGAAGACAGTCAAAATGGTCCTCGCACAACCAGAGAACAAGCATGTGCTGAAAGCCTTCGACCTGACCGGCAAGGTGGCTGCGATTACCGGTAGACACATCTACACCTCTGATGGCCATGTGGCTGGTTCGAATGCTTACAGCAGAACTCGATGTAGGTGGTGCGCGCGGCATTGGATTGGAGGTGTCGAAAGCTCTTGCAGAGGCTGGCGCTGATGTACGTACACACATATGCCTGCCTGGCTCAATTGGAGATTCGTACATAGCTGATAGCAGAAATAAATAATAGATCGCCATCATCTACAGCACGTCTAAGCATGCAGACACCGTCGCCGCAGAGATCGCAGCAGCCAACAACGTCCGCGCCGCCGCATACCAGGCCGACGTGAGAAATCAGTCCGACATCGAACGCGCCATCCAGCAGATCGCCCAAGCCTTTGGCAAGCTGGATATCATTGTCGCCAACTCCGGTATCGCCGCCCACCAGCCTGCCGAAGACTATACTACAGAACAATGGCGCGATATCATGCAGGTCAACCTCGACGGCGCCTTCTACACGGCGCAGGCGGCGGCGAGGATCTTCAAGAAGCAGGGTTTTGGAAACGTCATCTTCACGGCGTCTGTCAGTGCGTCGTTGGTGAATCTCCCGCAGAAGCAGGCTGCTGTAAGTTTCCAACACAGTAACACCAGGACTTAAAATCATGCTAAACGGTTTGTCGTCTAGTACAACGCATCCAAAGCGGCAGTCGTCCAGCTCGCCAAATGCCTGGCGGTCGAGTGGGTCGATTTCTGTCGCGTCAACTGCATCTCCCCCGGATTTATCGAGACGGACATGCTGGACGTGCATCCGAAGGATGGAGGGAAAAGTGGAACAGCATGGTCCCTGCCAAGAGATTGCTGCGACGTATGCTTAGGGGGTGAGTGAGCAGAAATATGCATATATATATATATATATATATATATATATATACAGTGATGGTTTATATGCTGACATCGATCGTCTAGGCATACGTGTTCTGCGCATCGGATGCGTCGAGCTACATGACTGGAGCTGATATCGTCATTGATGGGGGATATACCTTACCCTAAAAGAGACTCCCGGGTGTCTATATAGAGCATGTCTAGGCGTTAATATGTGGAGGACTGGGTCGGTTTTATGCAAGTATAATGAATATTTAGAGTGGCGATTGTAATTTTCAGCCCAATCTCAAATCAACTGCGTTCTGCATTTAGATTCTGGAATCTGATCGCAGCCCCCAGTGTAGGCTATAACAACAGCTCTACAGAGCTAGTGAGAGTGTGTAGTACTTTATTGTCACTATTTCTTGGAAATCATCCTTTGAGTAGGGCAAACCCTCAGATCGATGCAATTCCCACTGGAGTGTTTTCACGAAATTCCAACAAATCTGGTCTTTCCCGAAAGATGATAATATCGGACCATGTGCACGTGCCATTCCCCGGATTTCGAATTTCCGATCGGCCCGGAGGAGTTCTCGGAGGGGTATGCTAACTACGGAAGAGAAGCAAAGAGACGGGATGCTACTCTCTCCTCTCAAGAGGCAGGGAAGGCAGCTCTGACCCACATCTGCCCCTCAGTGCTAGCAGAGCAGTCCGTTGATTATGAATCAAGAATCCAGCTAGCTGCGTAATATCTGGCCATTTAAATAAAAGCCCATGGAGGGATTTTGCAGGAACACCTGCTGCCGATCTTACTCCTGCTACCTAAAATTCTGAACTGCAAGTCGATTCCTCTTCAGGAAAACATATATATCCTCAGTCAATATGTCGTCAGAGGAGGTCTATCTCACGGCTATCTTCTATCCTAAACCGGACAAGGTTGATGAGGTGTGTAAGCATGCGAAGTGAATTTATTGACTTATTTCTCCATATACGCTTGTTGTCATAACCAGGACGAGGCTGATGATATGACAGCTCCTGGCTGCCGTCCAGGAAATCACCAAGGCCGTCCAAGCAACCGAGCCGGACGTCCTGACGTACTTTGCGTTCCGGGCAAAAGGCCAAGATGGCAAGGATGAGGTTGTCTTTGTGGAGAAGTAGGTGATATGTGAATTTGATGCTGTGTCCAGGTTCAGTCCTAACAACGACACAGATATAAGAACCAAGCTTCTCTAGATGCACACGTCAAAACTGCCCATTTCCAGGCCCTCGTTGAGAAACTCCCTGGGCTGGTGGAGAAGCCGTTTGATTTGAAGCAGGGATCTTTCATTGCTGGCTTCGAGCACCGGTAACCCGTGAACGCTGCATAGCATAGTATAGTTATCAAGAGCATTGAAAAATGGCCTTGGGGACCTGTGTTGTCAATGCTAAGAGGAATGAAATACCTGCCCAGGTATGACCGTAGCAGGCCATACTAGGAAACAAATGAAATTATCCATTCCGACACGTTGAATGACCGACAGATGTGACAGGCGGACGCTGTAGAAAGAGAAAATGTCCATGAGAATCAGAACATGGCAGCTGTTTGTAGGTGCACTGCTAGTCTGGGACGACTGCTATACCAGCCACCACCTTACTGCTTCAATCCTGGCCTTTTTTTTAACTGATTCTGCCAACCTGTCTCAGGCGTGGTATCTTTATCTCTGTCCTTGATCCTTGTCTGATTTGTCTGTATCAGTGATGATACGGATGCGTTTCAGGTGGTTCTGGCGATAGGCGTAGGCGATAATAAGCGAGAAACAGATAGCACACTGATCGGCTAATCTGATTGATTAGTCGATGGCACTATTACTCCGAGAACCCCTCCTGGCCGAACTCTGCGACTTCGAGTCACGCCAAGGACGGAACAAGAGCTGACTCCTTCACACAGCGTCTATGTAGAGTATAATCAGCACAGTTCTCAGCGACAGAAGAGACAAACAGCATCACCAGGGATTCTGCAGAGCCGCCAATAACGCCCTTCCTTGCGGCCAGCAGTCCAGCGGACCAATGGAGGATGTGAAAGATCGAACCCTGGTAACATGACTCACGGCCGGGATGCGGCCTGGGACCGTGGGTGCAGCGTCACTCCTCCGTACAGGAAATCCGGCAAACCAGCATGCAGCATACGGAGTCCTCTGTATGCCATCGATCGCACCGTAACAGCCACCAGCCGGCCACAAGCGAGAAGGACTGGAGGACAGAAGGTCTTGCGCGAGCTGGGCGGTCTCCACCGCGGCAGCTCCACCGGCCGGCAGCTGCTGTCACGCCCAGGGGCTTCGCGCCAGAGCCTGTTGCTCCCTCCCTCGCGCCCAGGAGACTAAGAGACAGAGTCGCTCTCCAGTCGCCCGTCTGAGTGGCTGCCAGCTATCCCAGCCCAATCCCGTTCAAATTGCTCGTTTCGTGCTGTGGCAGGCTGCTGCTCTGCTTGCTTGCAACGGCAACCGCCGTGGCCTGAGGTTCCTCCCAGTAAGGCCGCCCCCTGACTTCCATCTCCTGCACCGCACTGCTCCCCCTGGCCCCCGACCCAACCTCTCTGACGGACGCACCATTATTCTCCACCGTCCTCCAGACGACTCCTTAAGGGTTGAACTGGGCATCCTTCTGATCGCAGCTTTCCTAGACCAGCCAGGTCGAACGACAGCGGGTCGACCGCTCCTCCCGCTCCTTGACAAGCGATATTCCCCCGCTTCTGCATATCGCCCACCACGATCGACGCCAACCACGCCAGCATTTCCTAATCTGATCGTTGCGCGCGGCTTCTGGTCTCTTGTCGTAAAATTATCTCGGTTATTTGCTTCGTTTGTCGGCTCGCTGCGCATACAGAGTCTGATTCTGGCGGTACCAGTGTTTAAGGTGAGAGCAGAACCGCTGTTTTCTACGAGATCCGTTATTCTGACCTGTCTTGCCTTCAGATACCCGTGAACTGATTAGACCGTGTTTCCTTGTTGTCGACTTTACAGCCCGTAGACTATCGCATATATACAATATCGAATCATTCTAATCCACTGAATCGGCAAGATGGCATCTGGCCCCGCTACTCAATCGCTGAAGGTTGGACAGACCGATGGATGGACAGAATGCAAATCAGCCGGAGCTAATAGATGTCTGAGAGCAGTGTGTCGTGACCGGTGATGGTGCTGTAGGCAAGGTCGGTTGATCACGTCGCGGTCTCGATGTCTGTGGACGGTCGTTGACAGGTCGATAGACATGTCTGCTCATCTCGTACACCACCAACGCCTTCCCCGGCGAGTACATTCCCACAGTGTCAGTGACACTCCTCGCGACATGCCTACGTAGTCATTGACGCTCGACAGGTTCGACAACTATTCTGCAAGCGTGATGGTGGACGGTAAGCCCATCAGCCTGGGTCTGTGGGATACCGCTGGACAGGAGGATTACGACCGACTCCGACCACTGTCGTACCCCCAAACGGACGTGTTCCTGATCTGCTTCTCGATCGTCAGCCCTCCCTCGTTCGACAACGTCAAGGCGAAGGTAGGTTTGGAGGTCATGGCGGCGAGCAGATGACGCTGACAGGCGACAGTGGTACCCTGAAATCGAGCACCACGCACCGAACACTCCGATCATCCTGGTGGGCACCAAACTAGATTTGAGGGACGACAAGGCCACGAACGAAGCGCTGCGTGCCAAGAAGATGGAGCCGGTCTCGTACGAACAAGCGCTCCAGATGGCGAAGGAGATCAAGGCGCACAAGGTATCTGGAGTGCTCAGCTCTGACGCAGCGCAACCTGAAGAGCGTATTCGACGAAGCTATTCGGTGAGTCTAGCAGCGTGCTTGTGTACAGTTAAGACGACTGACTCGGATGAATGTACAGGGCCGTGCTCAACCCACGCCCGCAACCGAAACAGAAGAGCAAGAAGTGCGTGATCGTGTAAAGCGAGACGAGGCGAAGCAAAGTCAAGCGAAACTAATCCTTTCTATTCCTTAATCATCTCCCATTTATGTGATATACCGATCCGATCCGAATTTTGGGGCGTTTAGGTTGGGCTTTCTTTTATTTCATTTCCTTTTATTTTTTGGCCTCTTCAGTCATATGATCCCCGTACGTACGTATATTTCGAATTTCTTTTTTTTCCTTACTTTGATTGAGCAAAAGCATCCGAACAAGTTTTTCCTTGCTTGCAACTAGAGCTTTCTCTCATCCTTACGATCAATCAAATATCCTCCCTCCTCCCGTCATTATCGTCTTCCGTTTCTTTTTTTATCTTTAACTGCATTCCGATTCGTATTCATATTCGTCATTCTCGTCATTTCTTTATATTATACCTCCTTGTTTGTGTGTTTTGTGTTGTATGGTTTCTTTTCTTTTTTGTTTCCTGTGTGTATGCATTTGATATTTGATTTAAGTTCACCAGTCAGTCAATCAACAAGTCAAAAAAATCAGAAGTCAGGAAATCAAGAAAGCCATGTGAATTGCCCTCTTCTTGTCGTATCAAGAAAGCAGAACGTAGGTAGGTACTACCTACCTACTTACCTAATTTTACAGTACTATAGTTTTACTCTGCAGTGAAATTATGTCTACCTAATTAGGACTTGTACCTGTCCGTCTGTCTGTCAACATCAATCAGTGAATCAATTAATCACCATTGCGATCCAGACCAGCCCCCTTCCCTTTTTCTGATGTCTTACGGAAAATGTCTTAGGTAGATAGACAGAAATAGAAATAGAAATCATTCTGACAAATCACGACCTGAGTCACCTGACCGATCTCCATCTCGATCGCGATCGAAATAGATAGATAGATAGATTAAACAATAGGAAATTTCTCGATTTGTCGATTTGCCGATAGATCGATAGATCCAGTCCGGTCCGGTCTGGCCCTGTCCCATTGGGGCGGAAGTACTCCGTCTGCATGCATGCATGTACGCTGCATGCTCTGCTACCCAAAACCAAATATGGACGGATGGAGTAATTACCTTCTTATTTTGTGCACATACATACTGTACTGTACATATCTAGCTACATGTACATGCCTATGGCGAAGTGTGTTGTGATGTATCAATTTTTTCTTTCTTTTTTTTCTTCTGGGTATCAATTCATCGATATTCGATCGATCGATCGATTGATTGATTGAGATAGAGATAACTGACTGGATGGATGGATGTATGTACACACATACAGTACACTGAAATGAGATGGATGATGAAGTTCATAGCTATAGATAATAATTTAGTTAAACTGATGTTGAAATAAAATAAAAATGCTCTTTTTTTTTAATCAATCCCCCGGCTGCGTGACAGGTACGTATATATACACATACATACACACATACACATAAGTACGTCCGTACAAAAGTCGAGTCAAAGCGAAACGACACGGATAACGGACCGAGGCAAGTGATGCCATAACGATAGACACAAGTCAAGTGATTTGAATACCTACGCAGACTAACCTGCTACCCTCCCTCTTCGACTCGGATGAACATCTGCCAAGTCATCCTTCGAGTTCTCCTGAGCGTCGCCCTTCTTGTTCTGGTTCTTGTTGTATTTCTGCTTCCTCTGCTCCTTCTTCTGCTTCGCGAGACGCTCCCGCTCCGCGGCCAGTTTCTGGTTCTTCTCCTTCAGTTTCGCCTTGCGCTTCTGAGACTTGCCGCCGCCTCCGGCACTGTAATTAAAAAGTTAGCAAACTACTCCATTTGTAAGATTCTTCGGGTTAAACTCACGTCAGCTCGACATTGATCCGCCGCGCTGGCGATTTCCCATCGTCAAAGGTCGAGTGGTGGTATAGCTTCAGGCAGGTCTGCATGCGGTCGAACTTCTCGAACTCGATGAAGGCGAATCCCCGGCATTTCTCCGGGTTCTTCTTCTCCGTCGCTACCCGGACGGAGATTGGGTTGATCTTGCGGAAGTGGTGCGCGACGGATTCTTTGTTAGCCGTGTAGGGGAGGTTTCCTAGAAAACACGTTAGCATTATTGATCAAGGAATGTTGTCTTGAGCAGTGACATACCGATGAAGACGATGAATCGACCGTTTTTCTGCTGCTGCTCAGTTTGCTGTTGTGGCTCTGCAGCTTCGGCTGGTTGTTCGACAGCCTCTTCGACTTGGTCTCCCTGGTTATCCTCCTTTTTCTCATCGTCTTGTTTGGATGTTCCCTCCTCAGAGTTCTCCTTCTCCTTTCCATTTTATCCTTCTTTTCTTTTCTTTTCTTTCTT
>NW_013562835.1:0-17277 GCF_000968595.1 Rasamsonia emersonii CBS 393.64 | reverse complement strand
ATCCTTGGGAAAGCCCGGGTTGATGTCGTTCTTGATGCCGACATGGGGCGGGATGGCGCTCTTCTGAAGCATGAGCAAGACCTTGATCAATGCCGTCACGCCGGCCGCAGCCTCACCGTGGCCGACGTTTGCCTTGACAGCACCAATGTGCAACGGCTGCTTGGCCGTCCGTCGCTTCCCCTTGATCGGGGCAAAAACGTCCGTGATGGACTTCATCTCCTCGGCGTCGCCGGCCTGCGTGCCGGTGCCGTGAAACTCGACGTAGCTGACATCAAGAGGGTCGATGCCAGCCCTCGCCATCACTTGCCGGTAGAGGTCAGCCTGATGGCCGGCATGCGGGTGTGTGATGGAAACGGCGTTGGCAGAGTGGTTGGTAGCGGCCGCCAGAATGACACCCAGAATGTTGTCGTTATCGGCCTCGGCGTCTTCGAGGCGCTTCATCACGATCGACCCGATTCCGTCCGCACGGCAGTACCCATCGGCTTGGCAATCCCACGTCTTGCATGCGTTGGGGGTCTTGGTGAGGAAGTGACCGTTGCAGAGACCGGCAAAGGCATCCGGGTTGGTCAGAACATTGAGCCCTCCGGCCACCACCGTATCCACGTCGCCTGCCCACAGGGCGGTACAAGCTGCTTGGATGGTGGCCAAGCTGGAGGAGCATGCTGTGTCACAGTTGAAGCTCGGGCCGGAGAACTTGAAAAAGTAGTTGATCCGGCCAGGGCCAAAGGCACGACAGCCACCGGGAATGAAGTAGGTGCTGATCTCTTGTGCCGTGTTGACCTCACGATAATCGTCGCTAGCTTGGCCATACCAGGTTCCGATGCGATTCAGCTTTGTCGCAGGGGTGCGGTTGGCCACGTAGCCCGCACGCTCCAAGGCTTCGTATGCCGTCACAAGCGCCAGACGCTGCATCGGGTCGGTCTGCTCGGCCTCACGGGGAGACATGTTGAAAAAGGGCGCATCGAACAATCCCGGCTCGTCGATGAAACAGCCATAGGCCGTGTGGCTGGTATTCATCCTCTTGCCAGTGGGGTCGTGATGCGATTCTACGTCGAACCGATCCGCGGGAATCTTTCGGTGCACGTCCATGCCGGCCTCGAGAAGTTCCCAAAACTTCTCTGGATCGGTTGCACCGCCTGGCAAGCGGCATGACATGCCGACGATGGCAATTTTGGACTGCATTGAGCCTCGTGGCTCATGCTTTTCCTCTTCGACATCAGTGGTCACCCACACGAACAAGTCCTCGGTCTCTACGGCCAAATCGGGGGTCGTCGTTATCAGCGCGCTCGACATTTGCTGGCTGGGGAGAGAAACGCCGAAGACCATGATGGTGACATCGCGAGCGTCAGTCTTGGTCACGCGCTCTGCCACGCCGGCAATGACATTGTCCCAAACGATCTGTTTGGTCATGATTTCAAAAATGACTTGCTCAAACAGGTCTGCGGCGCTCGATGCCACAAAAGGCTGTCCCGTGCTGGTCGACATGATCGGCAGCACCGGCTTGAACCGCGGGGCCAACAAGGGTGTTTGGACGACCTTTTGAGCATCCTCGAGGGAATATATGTGGGGAGCATGGCAGAGTCCTCCATACACCGGCAGCTGGGTGAATTTTCGATCCCGGAAGAAGCCCGAGGTGCGGAAAAGGGCCTTGAGTCGAGACGGAGGTCCACTCACAGTGACCGACGTCTCACTGATGGCGCTGACAAAGATTCTGCTGGCAGCCGGAGTACTCTGAATCGAGGGTCAGCAAACGCTGCGCAACGGGATGGGGGGGGGGGAATCCAGACTTACATCTCGAGTGTGTATATTGTCGAGCTCTTTCTCAGCGTCTTCCGGCGTAAGCCCGTAGACGACATACGCCCACGAGTCCGGCGCCTCTGCATCGATGGCTTCCAAGTTCTGGGATACGTCGCTGACATGTACGCCCAGGCGAAATGCGATACGCAACACTTCAACACCTGCAGCGACAAGGTCGTCTAAAGACGTGGATAGAGAGACGGCTGTCGAGACTAAGAGCCCTATGCCCAAGCCGGCAAGAAGACTATTGGATTCAGCGCTGGCCCGTGCTTCTGGAAAGCGTTCGCAGTGGCTAAAAGAAGAATGTCAGTCGGTGGAAACATGACGGACACGGAGGCGGGGGACATTTCTCCTACCCAATATATGTCGCCAGCTGCAAGACGCAGAGCAGGACGCCATCGATTGATCCACAGAGAGGTCCCTTTCGGAGCTCTGACTCTCCTGCAAGGGTCGTCACGGACTCGAAGGCTGGAACGAGATGGGCTAACTCGGCACGTAACCGGCTGACCTCTTGGCGCAATGCTCGAGTGGCCTCATCCAAGAACCTGGCAAGGATCGGATGATTCCGGTGCTTGCTGTGGTTGTGCAGCCGTCGAAGTAGGTATGAAAGGTCATCACTAGGGAACTCATTGCTGAAATAGATGACGTTGAGTTTGTGAGCGAGGTCCTGAGCC
This sequence comes from Rasamsonia emersonii CBS 393.64, assembly GCF_000968595.1. NCBI lineage: Eukaryota > Fungi > Ascomycota > Eurotiomycetes > Eurotiales > Trichocomaceae > Rasamsonia > Rasamsonia emersonii. Next base: position 14,806 of record NW_013562835.1, on the reverse strand, counting down.
TCCGAAGAAGGAGTGTAGGTGACCATGTCGAGGGATGATGACGACGACGAAAGGTTTAACGACAATACCCCCGCCGGGGAAGGCTCGTTCGAGAACAGCGTGAAATTGCTGACAGGGTTGAGGCTGAAGTACTGGACGAGAGTGAACGCTTCAGTGAGTGGGAGAAGTAAAGCGGTCACAAGGGCTTGACATAGATCGCAATGCAAAGACAGAAGCCAAGTCCGCATGGTGTCTGGGACAAAACACGCGAGCGAGTATACGCCGAACAACGCATCAATAACCAAATCGGGACTGAAATCGGCCGTGGGTAATCTTGCCGACAGCTCTTCCCATTCGCAGGACTCGTCCACCGATCTTTCTGAATATCTCCAATTGCTTAGGGCACTTCCCGATTCCCGGAAGAGTGATATCGGCAATCAATAAAGGTCGGACTCCGGGACAAGCACGGCGGTGCTCGCCCACTCGTGGCATTTTTCCTCCTGCGGCTGACGGACTCCCATACAAATGAGTATTCCAGGAATTTTCCCCCTCGTCTCCCAATCCATACAGGTATTCTCCTCATTTTCTTGCACAATGGGCGAAGGAGGTTATCGCCAGATCAACAAAACCCTGAATGTTTGCGCATTCGATGACTATCTGGTCACCCAGCATTCGCGATTGCCCAAGTTGCTAGATGTCGAACAACTCAGTCCACGGGTACTCCGTGTTCTCGGACAGAATGCGGGAAAGGTATGCGTCATGAAGCCAGACTACCTTAGGGGAAAATGCTCGCTTAGTCTTTGCATCAGTTCACACTCCAAGGAACAAACACATATATCGTCGGTACCGGGCGGCATCGACTCCTCATTGACACGGCGCAAGGGTACCGCGAATGGGCGGACTTGCTCGACGCAACGCTGCGCGAGCGATCCATCGCGCTGTCTCACGTCTTCCTGACCCACTGGCATGGCGACCACACCGGGGGAGTGCCGGACTTGATCCGGATGTATCCTGACCTGGCGGATAGCATCTACAAAAATTCTCCGGAGCACGGCCAGCGGCCGATCGAGGATGGCCAAGTGTTCCGCGTCGAGGGCGCCACGATCCGGGCGGTGCACGGGCCGGGCCACTCGCACGACCATATGTGCTTCATACTCGAGGAGGAGAACGCCATGTTTACGGGTGACAACGTGCTCGGGCACGGGACGAGTGCAGTCGAGCAGCTGGGCCTGTACATGGAGACCCTGCGGAAGCTGCAGTCGCACGGGTGCACGGTGGGCTATCCGGCCCACGGCGCCGTCATCCCAGACCTGCCGGGCAAAATCGCGGCAGAACTCGCGCAAAAGACGCGCCGCGAGAAGCAGTGCCTCATGGCGCTGGACCGGATCCGCAGCGAGGACCGGTCGGCCAGCGTGACGGTGAGCGAGCTGATTGTCGCGATTCACGGCGAGAACTTGGACGAAGAGGTGCGGAAGCTGGCGGTGGAGCCGTTCATGGACGAGGTACTCCGGAAGTTGGCTGAGGACGGCAAAGTCGCGTTTCGTGTGCGGAAGGGGGTGAAGAAATGGTTTGCGCTGAATAATACCAGAGGGCCTTGATGGAGTAGAGAAGTCACGGTCTGTTTTTTTGTGATGAAGGATGGCGTTGTGCTGATGAGGGTGTGGTGCTGTACTTGATTTTACGTACGTCTACTGTTGAATTCATTCATTCTGCACTGCTACTGAATGGAGTTCATGCCATCAATCATTGGTATCAAGGCGAATATCATACCTGACTTACCCCCGGGGGAATGAACTGGCCCCAAAACTTGATACATTCTTCCTCGATTAACCAATTTCTTAACCAATCTTTTCCCTCACAGAATCGGCATCAGCTGATCCTCAACCAAGTACTCGGATGATTGTCAAATGGCCCCAGTCTCGGATTTCTGTCACCCCGAAGATCCGAGAGAAACGTTCGGAATCCGAGAAAGAACAAAGGCGCCTAGCCAAGAACGGCATGGGCTTATGATACAGTATTATAGTGAGATGGAAGAAATGGCCCGATGGTTGATTGGAGGATAACGCGTATCTTCCTGACAGCACTTCATTTGCACTGGCCCGATCGACTCATGTCCTACAATGTGTGCAGCAGTGATGCCAGGTTTTGTCTGGACTGGTCTGTGAAGGAGGGTCAATGGAAAGCTTGTAATTTGCCCATGTCCGTTATACTCGATGAATACCAGCAGAGATCTAGACCAAATGTACCATTCTTGCTATAGAGTGAGGAATCGAACATCTTCTAAGCAGCGCCTCCATCCACTCCCAAGACCTTTCCATTGACCCATTCGCTCTCGTTCGAAGCCAAAAAGCAAACAACCCGCGCAATGTCGGTGGGATAGCCGCAGCGAGTCAACGGCGACACATTAGCGACGATCTGTAGCGTCGCCATCCGTCAGTGGTCAAGTATGCTGAAAGAAACGAGGGGAAGGGAACTGACAGCGAGGATCTGCTCCTTGGAGAGACTGTCCGCGTTGGGGAGGTAGTCCTTGGCAGTTTCGTGGAACATGTCCGTCACCGTGCCGCCGGGCGCAACCGCATTGACCGTGATCTTCTTGTCGCCGCAGTCTTTGGCGAGACACCGGACGAACGTGTTGATGGCACCCTTGGACGCCGAGTAGAGCGAGTGTTTCGGGACGGTAAACGAGTCGGCCGTGTTGGAGCTCATCAAGATGATGCGGCCGTGGGTGTTGAGGTGCTTGTAAGCCTCGCGGGCGACAAAGAATTGCCCGCGAGTGTTGACGTTGAAGACACGGTCAAACTCCTCCTCGGTGACTTCGCTCAGGTGGCCAAACGACACGACGCCGGCGTTGGAGCAGACAATGTCCAGCCCGCCAAAGACCTGGACGGCCTCGTCGAACAGACGCACAGTCTGCGACACCTGGCTGACGTCCGCCTGAATGGCCACGGCGTCAGAGCCCAGGCTCTTGATCTCTTCCACCACCTTGCTCGCCGGACCGGACGACCTGGCGTAGTTGACAATGACTTTGGCGCCGCATCGTCCCAGCTCAACGGCCATGGCAGCGCCAATGCCACGACCGGCGCCTGTCACCAGTGCGACTTTGCCGTCGAGGCGGAAAGGCAAGTACGAAGCAGCGTCAGTGTTTACGGAACCCATGTTTTGACGAATTTTTCGATAAAGAGGAAGTAAAGATGCGCTGAATGGCTTAGGGCTAGGGTACGCGGGTGGCCGCTTTTTGTTTTCATTCAGGGCCCATTTTGTCCGTAACCCGGATCCCGGCTACCGGAGAAGTCTTCATCTATTGTCCCGAAGCTCGGGTCTCAGCACGCCGAGAACTGCAGAAGACAGAGAGAAAGAGAGCACTGGTGAAACTGCTCCCGGATCTTTGCATCGGGATTGATCGTCGGGCATGGGAAATCATCTTGCAGTGAATGTATATCCCTTCTCAGTGTCCCATCAAGAAAGACAACCACCTCGCCGGACCACCGAATACAGAAGCAGAAAGCAACATGCCTGCTCCCGCTCATGTCCAGGCAGCTACGCTGCAACGATTCCTCGACGCTTGGAAAAAGTGGGATGCTGAGGAATGGCTCGCCGTTTTCGCCGACGACTTCACCCAAGTCACCCTGCCCTTTGGACTAGGCATTCCCCCCAGGCCTCGGGCACAGGTCGAGCAAGTCTTGCCAGCGCTCGTCGCGACGGTCAAATCATACGAAGTAAGAGAGACAGCCACCTTGGTGTGATCAAGAGAAGCGGTCGCACGCTGACTGGGTCTTGCCCATTCTTAGCTCACAGTCCACCATGTCATACATGATGTCGAGAAGAACAAGGCAGCAGTATACGCCTCGTCCAAGGGTGCCCTTCCATGGGGGCCATGGGAGTTAGAGTACTCTGTCTTCATCACATTTTCTGAGGCGGGAGATAAAGTGGCGAGGCTCGAGGAGATGATGGATTCCGCCTTTTTGCGAGACTTTGGACCCAAGTTCGGCCAATACTTGCAGGCTCACGGTGGACCAACAGCCGTGGCCTGGCAGTAGGAGCAGCAGGAGCAGCGGTACACTAGATAGCTTCGAATTTCCACAAAAAGGTGATGGCGTGGATCCGATGGCGAGATAAAGATTAAAACAGCCCGCCTGTCCTTCCTGGTATCCGATCACACCTCCCTTGCATCCATCGAATACCCAAGTTGGCTTTCTTCATTATTTGTGACGTGTACTACGGTCTACGTGGCATCCAGAGGGGGCCGGTCCTGCAACGTCAATTCGAGCTCGTTGAATTCGTTTATACTCGGCCAGACATGGACAAGCATCTGCACGTGCATCAACAATCTTCTATATGCTGCTGCTCGAGTCCGAAGAATCGAGCTGACTCGGCTGACCGCTACACTGTTACGCTGTACCTAGGATTCACCTCGTCACTCGTCCAGGCACGAAATAGTGACCGCGCGCTCCTATTTCTTATATATGCCTCCGGATCATAGCTATAGATCTATCGTGGGTACCTTGTACGGATCTTAGTTAGATCCTAATCGATCGCTTGCTAGTCCGTTCCTTACTTGAGCTAAGAGTAAATAAACGTTATCTTTTACGTATACACGACTCGCTCGTACTATCATAGATTATATATCTTAGTCCCAACGCCCGTATTATATTTCCCTCCTACTAACCATAAGTACGTCCTAATAATAATAATTCTAATACTAGTTTCTAGGTAGCGTTAGGATAGCTCTACTACGGTTCTATTAGCGTAGTCTCTCATAACCAATATTAGTTCTTTTATTAAGTATTTAAATACACTTAATAGACCTTCTTCCGTTTGACTAGGTATATTCGCTTCATAAGTATTGTCGACGCTAGAGACACTTCGATTCATATCATATTATCAACTAAACAAGACAAGCGTGCGAGGGTGTAGTGGTAGAATGTACTACTGGTGGGATCTAATAACTTCCTAGTTAGGCAGAGTGCACGGGATCCTCTGTCAACCTGACGAAAGATGATATCTAGTGATCATGAGTTTGAATCCCATCGCAGACACGATTTATCTGCCAGATCCCTTCAGCTTCCATGATACATAGGGCCTAACCTATACCGGTAGTCCCTTGGGTAAGGATTGCTACGAGTAGAACCACCACCTGGAATAATCTCGTTGGTTCCCAGTCCCGCAGGTTGGGGGGCTAGATGACCGAGTATATAGTAGCGGTGAAGGGGGCCTATATAGGTTAGAATACAGAGAGGGTACTAGTAGTCCCAATAGGCGGGAGACTCCTACGGTGCCAGGGTGTTTGGTGTGGCACCAGCTGCAGGGCATAACGCTTAGCATCGTTAGCCGCATCAGCTCAATTGATTTATTACTACTACTACTACTACTACTACTACTACTAAACAAGACGACTTAGAGGGAAGTAAGGGATAAACCGGTCGGACAAGGTAAAGACCGAATGCCCGTTTGCATAAAGATACTACATGTCGGAACTTTTGCTTAAGTCCCGACGCTCGCTATGATGGTACGCCATGTCCGAAGTCCGAACAAAAGACAGCGAGCACCCCGGGGGAAAACAGAACATAACACTTGACTGTTCCGCCAAAATATGCAAGACAAAGGAGTTTCACCACCGACACAAACTCTGAAGTGATTTTGGTTTCTTCTTGCTATCATGGCGACGTATGCTGTGCTCGGCGCCACGGGCAACTGCGGCACCGCTCTCATCGACAACCTCCTGCGCACTGAAGGTGCAAGGGTCAATGCCTATTGTCGCAATAAGAGCAAGTTAATCCAAAAGGTCCCTCAAGTGGACGGCAACAAGCGAGTCCAAGTCTATGAGGGCAGCATCTACGACATTGACCTTTTGGCCGAGTGCGTCCGCGACACGCGGGCAATTTTCCACGTCGTCACCACCAACGATAACGTTCCCGGATGCCGTGTCGGCTTGGATACGGCGAAAAGCATCATTTCTGCCCTGGAGAAACTCAAGGCCAACTCACAACCCGGCATGAAATTGCCCAAGATCGTCCTTCTCTCCTCGGGCACCATCGACGACCATCTGAGCCGTCACATGCCCTGGTGGTTCCGCCCAATCCTGCGGACCGCCGCATCGCACGTCTACAACGACCTGCGCCAGACCGAAGTTTTCCTGCGCGCCCAGCAAGACTGGGTCTCGACGATCTTTATCAAGCCAGGTGGTCTATCTGTCGACGTGCAGCGCGGCCACCAGCTCAACCTTGACCATGATGAATCTTTCGTTTCATACCTCGACCTCGCCGCCGGCATGATTGAGGCCGCCGACGACCAGGAGAGTCGTTTCGATATGAAGAATGTCAGTGTCGTCAACAAGAATGGTTCCGCAAAGTTTCCCCCGGGTACCCCGCTGTGTATTCTGACGGGTCTCGTGAGGCACTTTTTCCCCTTTTTGCACAACTATCTTCCTTCGACTGGTCCTAGCTAGATGTCTCGTTGGTTGCTGATGTTTCGAATAGTTAAAATCAGTAGCAATACCACACTGTCTGCTCGAGTTACGAGGGTTTCCATGTCAATCAATTGTTCCTAAAGGGACTGGAGCATGTTCTGTTGTGTTTTACTTCCCGTCCGTGATCTTATAAACCCCCTAAAGGCATGGAGGTTGGAGTACGATCAAAATACCTTTCAAATCATTTTCACTAATCTGATTCTGAACTGTTATCTATGCAAGATCGGGACGGACCTTCCAACCCATATCAAAGCCAGTAAAATGAATGAATTTGAGATCGCTCGGCAAATCCTTGGTGGTATCGAGCGTCATGCGAGCAATCTTCAGCCACATGTCGCCCTTGACGGGGAACGACTCGCTGAACTCGCCCGCTTCGAACGGCTTGGCGGCTTCCTGTCCGTTCTTCAACGCCCGGATCAACTTGGCGACGTGGCCGTCGTCGTGCTCTTTGTTGACGGCGGCATACAGTTCTTTCCAGCCCATGGCCGCGCTGAAATCGTCGTGGTACCCGGTGATGGCCTCCGGGTACAGCTCGGCGCAACCGCTGCAAACATACCACGCCAGGTCCAAGCGACCCTTCCACTCCACCATGCGCACACGGTCTTCCAACTTGATCCAGTCCTGTTTGATGATAACGCTGAAGAAGATGGAACTGGTGACGGTGTGCATGTAGAAAAAGTCAATCTTCCGTTTCCGGCCCGGCCGCTGGCTGGCTCCGGCCATGTATGCACAGGTACTGATCATCTCGGCGGTGCGGCGCTCTAGGTCCTCGGGCTTGATGCAGAATTGAGAAGCGATAAACGCCATTTCCATGCATGCCCTTCCCACAACGCCGTCCCGCATCTTGTTGCCAAAGTCTTCCCAGCGGGGTGCATTGCGGATTGTCTCGTTGTTCCGCACTTCGTGCAAGAGCTGGATCAGAGACTTGGGGTTCTTGGGTGGGTACGCGATGCCGGCTTGTGCCTCGCAGGCCTCGAACAGAGTCCCGATGTGGCTGTCGTCGTGCGCGGCCGCTTGCGCGAGGGCTTCGGCGATGATGCTGGGCTGTTGGAATTCGATGCCGAGACCGAGATGGATGACGGGATGGTAGGCGCCCTCGTACATTCGAGCCAGCATCTTCTCAGCCACTTTGCTGCGCGAGAAGACGTACTTGTTGACCGTCTCCTTCCAGCCATGCTCCTCCATGTACTTTTGGAAGAAGACGAGGAACGTGGTGTACTGGGTGATGGTGCCCAGCGTTTCGTACATGGTCTCATCGTCGGCCAGCCTCTCGACCATCTGGGCGTCAACGTCGGGAATCGGGCGTTGGATGCCCACGCCGTCATCATACGCTCGCTGGATGTCTTCTGGCGCAGCACCGAGGGCCAAGCAGGTCAAGATCGAGTGCGCGATGTGATTGTGTCCACTGCGGTCCCGGAAGAACATGTGCCATTCTTCATGGTTCTTTTGCAGCAGTCGGTTCGCCTCTTCGATGGACGCGCTGTCGACGTGGGCGTCACCAAGAATCCCAACGTGCTCATCGGACAATTGGATTTGCGAAGTGGAAGTCGGCATTTTGATGGCTCCCATTTTATTTGGAACGAGTCTTGTATGCTTATCGGTTTGTTGGTTGTACGAGGTCGATGGATGCTGGTCGACGTTGATGTCGAGCGACTATTCTCTTTTGAATGTCTTTTGATCGGGGATCGGTACAGGGGATCGGAAGCCGGGATCGGAAACCGAGGATGGAAGGCACGAATCCACCGAAATGTCCATGTCTTAGATGTCTTACTCGGGCCATTTAAATAAGAAGAGAGAGATTACTCCGTCGGGCCATATAGTTATACTCCAGGCAGGTTTGACGCATTGGAGCACAGGATATCTACCCGAGTATTATAGTCAAATTCCTCGGGGTCGTCTTTGATGAACGACTCCAGTTTCAGGAACTCTGTAACTGCACTAAGGGACCGAAAACCGTCACACATTTTCTATTTGAGTGCAACCCGTGGGAAACATATCGTAGTGAAATCAAGGAAGTAATGGACATCTGTCGTATGCGTTGGCTGGACCCAGAAAAGGGCTGGAAAGAAATCGGTGATATGATTCACTATGATGATAAGAGAACTAAACCTGAAAGAGGAAAATTCATGTTTTATAGCAGTGTATCTGGATCTGATCTTAACTGACACGAAGCAGCTCGCATTGTACTTTATCGGGCGGCAAGCACTTAGATCTTTTGTAAGCCTCATAACGTGGCTCAAAATAAGGGAATTTGCAGCTTTGACTGCATGTGTAAATCGTACATGACGAGCCGAACATGCCTGCATAGCACATCCTACCCTTCTACCAAGCACTCCCATCTCTCCTACAACCATACGCTTTATATCTTCTCCCTGGGAACATGCTTGCAGTAAAGGCCCTGGGGCAGGCTGGGGGCGTGCGAGTTCATATCCGTCTTGCGGTCGAAGTGGGGGTTGGGCTGCCCATTCGCGTCGCAACCGCTCCACTTGAACATGGCCAGGGCGTAGGCAATGATGATGTGCTGCTGCATCTTGGCCCAGCGCATGCCCAGGCAGGGGTGACGGCCTTGGCCCCAGCCGACGACTTTTGAAGAACGAGTCAGTCATTGCTATGTCATGAAGGTCGAGTCCAAAAAGAAAAAGGCAGAAAGAGTTGAAAGTCATGGCTTGTATAGACACACGTCCTCCACCGCGCCAATCGCCGTTTAAAGAAGGGAGGGAACGACTCTGGAATACTCACAGCCATACGTCTGCTTCTTGAACTCCTGGCGACCCTCACGGAAGCGATTAGGGTCGTACCTGGCGGGGTTCGGGTACAGCTCCTCGTTGAAGTGCACATCGGTGGTGTTGTAGGAGGCGAAGCTGCCGGCGGGGATGACCTCGTCGGTCCCGGGAATAGGGATGGGGTCAGGGGCCGTGTTCAGGCGGATCATGGGGAAGGCGACCCACATGCGGATGGCCTCCTCGAAGCAGAGGTCGAGGGAGGGGAACGATGAATCCCAGGCCTCGAGCGGGATCGAGTCGAGCTGGTCGACCAGGGGCGCGTCCTTGTTCTTGGAGTGGGCCGCGGCGGCGGCCTTGATCTCGCCGTAGATCTTCTCCTGCCAGTCGGGGTGGTGGGCCATGATGTTCAGCATAGCGCCGGCCAGGACGCCGGCGTTGGCGGTGGAGATGAACAGGATGCTGATGAGGAAGTTGATGATGTATTCCTTGCTATCGCCGTTGTCGATCAAGACTTGCAGAGCGTCGTCCACGCGAGGGGTGCCCTTCTTCATCCGCCTGCTGACGATAGGCGTCACGAGGCTTCTGAGACCATAGCGTCCATAACGGCGCTTCATGTACGACAGAGATGGCAGCCAAGGGACGGCAACAGTGTGGATACTGGTGGTAGACTGGAGAATCGTGAGGTAGCCCAAGCAGCGTTCCAGTAGCTTGGGGTCATCCGAGATTTCGTCGGTGCACACGAGACGGACGCACTGCTTCACTACGATGCGATAGCAGGTGTAGGACGGGTTCATGACGCCGGATGGGTTCTTGGCCAGCGCCTCGAAGGCGGCGCGGGCGTCGCTTCTCGCGCGGGGAAGACGCTTGGCGAGCTGCTCCGATTTCAACAGGTCGATCAGGCGGCGCTGAAAGTAGCTACGACCGTTGTGGAAGGTAGGGTGGAAAATCTCGTGGATGGGAGGTACAAAGTCTGGACCGTGTCCTACGAGGGCCGCTCCGGCGACAAAATCCAGGTCGCGGTGGTCCAGATACATCTTGCGGGCGGCCTCGCCTGACACCCCAACGACATGATGCTTGCCCAGCCAGAAACTGAAGTTCCCCGTCTTGGACTCCGCCACGGCGTTGTCCCAGAAGATCCTAAACCTCGTTGTTAGCGTGGCAGAGAAAGAAAGAAGCACGGCTCACTGTTTCCGAGTAAAGAAGCCCCAGGAGCCGACGAATGGAACTGTGTCCGACGTAAATGCTGGTGACCTCTTGTCGACTCTGGGAGTGTACGATAAATAGGCCAGGAAACTGATCAAGGTTGCTACGAAGCCAGCGAGCCCGAGTGTCACCGGCGACTGCAAGTGATCCGAATGCAGGTCCATCCAAGCCAGGTTAATCTTCGAAGTGAAGTCCATCTTCAAAGTCAGCTCTACACAGAGCAGACGGGGGGGTTTCCGAATGAATGGGTTACGTACCCACAGTATCCTTGCACTCATTTAATATTAGGCAATTCCGACATATCGGAGCTTCGAAACTAGGATCGATCGGAGGTCGGGGGGTTCTCGCGTGCACTCAACTACATGAACTTCGGGCATGGATGGGGTTGTCTCGGGTATACAAAGTGCAATTTACTGGAATTTACTGGAATTTACTTTCTATGACGGTAAGTTTGGAGGCTGTCTATGGGCTTATTGGGGGCTACTTAGTGGTTTATAATGACAATTGAACATGTCAGAGAATGGTAATATTACTCAACCAATTAGATACGGTCCGTAGCATACACTCACTACTGGTGGGATCTAGATGGACATCCTAGTTGGGCAGAGTACGGGGGATCATCTGTCAACCTGATGAAGATGAATATCTAGAGCTCATGGGTTCAAATCCCGTCGCAGGCACGATTTATCTACCGGTACCTTCTTATCTACTAATCCTACATAAGGCCTAACCTATACTGACGTAGCCCCTTGGGTAGTACCACCTGGAGCAATCTGGTTGGTGCCCACTCTGCAGGTTGGGGGGGTTAGATGACAGTATACATAGTAGCTACTAGCGGTGAAAGGCCAGGTAGATATATCACACCTGGTCTACTAGGGAAGGAATAGGAAGGAATTTATAAGATAACAGGAACGGTCTACCTAAAGAGGTTAATAAATAGTAACTGTCCGGACCATATATATAAATTAACAAGTCTAGAGATGGTTAGCCCGCTAATCGAGGGAATCCTGTTATGACAGGAATCACGTATGGCACCTACTACATAGATAGATTCTATCCAGCGATTAGGCAATCATTAGATACAAAACATGATATGTGACTGGAAATATATTATTTTCATACTACCATTTCACATCGACTGGTTATATATAGCCAGCTATATATCTGAGGCCTCGGTATCAAATCGGGGCCCAGGCTCGACCAGTGCACTAAGCCATGCCAGGGCGTTAGGTGTGGTATCAGCTGCATGGCCGACGCTTTGCATAGTTAGCCACAACAGCTCAATAGAAAACTACTACTCCTACTATATATCTAGCTTAGGTAGAATGAAAAAAACAGGCAACTGCATAGATAAATCTTTGCCCTCTGATTGGTAAATCATGGACCCGCCCACGTGCATTTGTAAGTTACATCGCCAAAAAAGGTGTAAGTACAAGGTATTTTATGTAATGTATGCATCTCTAGTCTCGGGCTTTTCACCTAGGCTACACTCGGGCGTCGATTTTCTGAAACAAAGTAGTATAAAAGAGTCGTGCACGGTTTCGTAGATGTCTAGCTACTGAGGAAATAAGCTAGGCGAAACGCCCAGTGAGAAAGGCAAAATGTGGTGCGTATAATCGGAGCTGTCCAGGATTCAAGTGTGATCATCCTCCATCCTTCGATGAACTTGTCGATTAGTTGAAGCTTGAGAATCACGAGTGATCAACCCAAGTGAAAACTGCTGGTTGACCATTAAACCCTTCGGGGTAGACTTTCATAGGGCGCTACACTGATGGCCCCACCAGCGAATGAAGTAGGGATCGGGGTTGATGGCGTTATTATGGCTATAATCAGGTCGGACTCCGATAACAATATCCCGATCTCCCTATCACAAATATGGTATTAAGCGAGGCTACACAGCAGACGCCCACGCTTCATGCAATGCCCAGAGGATGTAGGTAGACTGTAGTATAAAAATATGGTGGGTATCTCTAGCTTTTGTCCGGCTCACTAATCATCATTAATCATCATTGCCATTCCTCCCTTAAACCTTCAACACACATCCAGTGTCAACCATGCCATCCTACCTCATCACCGGCGCCAGTCGAGGTCTCGGCTACGCCTGGCTCAAACACCTCTCCTCCAACCCAACCAACACCGTCATCGGCTTGGTCCGCAACAAAGCCGCCACAGAAAAACGTCTGGCCGCCGACAACATCACCAACGTGCTCCTCGTGCGTGCCGATATAACCGATGTCAAAGCCCTCCATCTCGCCGCTGATGAAGTCTCAAACATCACCGGCGGGAGTCTGGACGTCCTGATCAACAACGCCGGGATCTCGAGCCAGAGGAGCGCTTTCAAAACCGTCGTCGACTTGCCCCCGGAAGTCCTGGAGCAAGATTTCATGGACTCGTTCAAATCAAATGTCGTAGGCGTGGCACATACGATCAATACCTTCCTGCCCCTGATTCGAAAAGGCGAGGTGAAGAAAGTCATAACCATTTCGTCAGTGTTGGCGGACATGGACACCGCGAATCGCTTCGCGATCGATAACGCCGGACCGTATGCCGTCTCCAAAGCCGCGGTCAACCTTCTGGTGGCGAAGTACCATGCGGCGGTCGGTGTTGCGGAGGGGATACTGTTCATGTCGATTAGTCCCGGCGTCGTGTCTACGCGAGAAACGCAGCAGACTGAGGAGGAGCTCAAGGGGAGGAAGGCGATGGGTGCAAAGTTCAAGGCATATGCGCCGCATTTTACTGGTCCGACCACACCGGAGGAGAGTGTGAGGATGCAGTTGGAGGTCATTGACAGGGCGACAGTGGAGACCTATGGAGGAGCGTTCGTTAGTCATTTTGGGAATAAGCAGTGGTTGTGAGAAGAAGGTGGTATGTAGGGTTCTCAAGAGAGATTACTTACTGGTCGACGTTGCCTATGCGAACAGGAGGTAAGCATTCCTGCGTGGAACCCTTTCATCCAATTCCAACTGACAGCCCATTTTTAAGCAGAGAACAGATCGGGTCCTCGTACACATTGGTCACGGCCGTGATTGACCGGTCAGGTGCATGCCACTTTTCGTGAGGGTCCATGTCCAACAGGTCAAGCGCATACTCCAGATCTGGCCCTGGGATGAGGCCTATCAGGATACGATCTTTCAGAATGGACACGCCACCGTCAAGCTCTCCGGCCATATGTAGGTATTCCAGTTCCGCTCGAAGGTACCAAAAGAGAAGCCGATAGGTCAATGCATCGCGCCTGGTTGCCCTTGGGTGTAATGTCGCCTAGATCAGTTATAAACGTAGGGAGAGCTTTCGAGTCCAGATACGGATATGCATTCCCATCTGTGAGCAGATCGTAAATGTTTAGCGGTTCTAAAGCGTCCGCGGTCTATTTCGCCGCTAGTATACGAAGGGAGAATAGCAAAACGTGCTCCAAGCAACCGGTGAGCTCAAACAAAATAACTGCTACAATGCCATGACTCCCCTTTCTCTCTCTCTCTCTGTAAGAAATGCGTGAACGTCAGAGTCCTGTCCGTAGAGGCAATGCCAGACATCAGCCATGACGCGCGATAGTAGGTGCCTCTGATGCACGTAACGCGCATCGAACAACCCCTAGAGGGATAGTCCAGCGTAGTTGTCATTTCTCGGCGGAAAGTCGGCGGTCTACACAAAATACAAAATAAGAGCGTACTGTTCAGGACATTCAAACGCCAGAAAAGCATGGTCGGAGAGTCGAGAGGCCGGTGAGTGATCGCTAACGCTTGCAGCATTATACAAGCTTAGCCTTCGGCTTTCTGCTGCGACGGATCAGTCTCGGCCATTAGATGCACCCGACGGGCGGTAGTGATTTCCGACACGGACCTTAGTCGGACGGATTCGAAGGGAGCTCGGACTTTATGGAACTGGCTGCCTGGGAGCTGTCTATATAAGAGGCTGGCAGAGTCACTGAAACTCATATTTCATTTCTACATCCACTTTCAAGCTCACAGTCACGTTCCTATATCTACTTTCAAGTTCACAAACAACATGTCATCCATACGATACCTCAACCAAACCGCTCCCTTCTGGGACTTCATGGAGGAGCAAGGCTCTTCCCATCCCTTCTTCGCTGGTGCCAACAACAACCGCAGCGAAGCCAATGAAGCCGATGACCAGTGGCCAGGTCCATGGGGCTTCCCATTCGGCGGCCCACTTGCTCCCCGAGGCCGCCATGGTCTGCCATACCACCGTGAGCCAGTATCTGGGGAACAAGAACCAGGCCATGAAGGCGAACCGGGAAAAGAACAGGATCATGACAAAGGCCCCTCGGCGCCTCGTGGACCACCACCTCCCTTCTCTCAGCATCCACACCCTGGCCCAGGAGCTCATGGAGGACGCGGCAATGCTCGTGGAAGAGGATGGGGCTTTGGACCTAGGGGTGGATTTGGACCCTGGGGTGGCTTTGGGCCTGGGGTGGNTT
>NW_013562836.1:0-14665 GCF_000968595.1 Rasamsonia emersonii CBS 393.64 | reverse complement strand
TTGGAAGGTCACTGATAGGCTGGAGCTCTTTGTTTGGTTGCAACCGTTCAGCATCTGAGGAATCCTTCCTGCTAGGTACAGACTCTTTGTTAGAAGTAGAGTCTTTCTCTCTTGAGAGATCTTGCGGCTGCACGTTAGGCTGCATGCTAGGTGGTTGTGGGGGTAATCCTTCAACACTTGACGGATCTTTCCGACCAGGGAGGGAGTCTTGTGCACTGGAAAGGTCTCCAGAGTGCACATTAGAAGGCGGTCGTGGGGGTAATCCTTTAACACTTGAAGGGTCGATTGTGCTGGGGATCATGCTAGAAGTTTTTTGTTGATCTTTGTTTGGTGCTGGCCTTTCAACAACAGATTGTATTTGAGGCCTGAATCTGTCAGAATAAGAGTGGTTGGGGTCTGTAGGGGTGTCACTCGACTGTGCCCTTGAGGATATTCGTGGATCCTTGTTTGAGTATGGTCCTTCAGAACCAGACTGTGTGTGAGGCCTGAATCTATCAGGATAAGAGTTCTTGGGATCTGTAGGAGTGTTACTTGACTGTGCCCTTGAGGATATCCGTGGATCTTGGTTTAATGATGGCCCTTCAGCACCAGACTGTCCATGAGGCCTGAATCTGTCAGGATAAGAATTCTTGGGGTCTGTAGGGGTGTCACTCGACTGTAAGCTAGGCGGTTGGGGCTCCTTGTTCGGAGTCGATGTATCAATCCTCAAGGAGCCTTTCGAAGCGAGAAAACCGACCACCCCAGAACCGACTGTCTCGTCAAAACGTCCTTGCCTCTCTGGCCGCTGAGGAGCGGATGTGTCACGCGGACTTCCTGCTTGTCTCAGACGCGCGGCATTGAATTTATCAACAGAAAACGCGCCATTCCATCCCGCTAGGCGCAGAGATCCGCCCTGGCTACTGTTGGATCTCCCATTGAGGAAACCAAAGCTCCTTGATTTTGCCGGATAGCAAAATACAATCGGGGCGAACCTTGCTTTGGGCATTTGAAATATAGCAACAAGATCTCGATCGGCTAAGTACTGGGCCATTTCTTCAGCTGCGGCACTAGTATCATCATATCGCTCGATCCAGGCATGGAAGACGACGCCATTTCCATTCTATAAGACCAATTGTCAGAAACCGGTTTTACGCTGTGGGAAATGCCGAGAACTCTTACCCCGCTGAAAACAGAATGATATTGCTCTATGCTCCACAATTCCTGAAACCAAAGTTCAAGACGATGGCCAGCTTTCAGCTTGAGAAATTCTTTGAACGAGTCAGTTGGAAGATTGCACACTCTCACATCGCCCACTTTGATCTTGTCGGTCCCGTAATAAACCTGTGATAGAAGCTCTCCCCTTTTCCAATGTCGACGTATCACGTTTCCAGATTCATCAACCACTTTCGCAGACCGCCATCCTTCCGAATCCTGCGGCATCGAGGTCGTCCCTGGAAAGGAAACACGCCGGCCTTCCTTAGAAGCATTTCCTCTCGCATTTTGCTCTAAGACTGGTGTTGGTGGGTTTGAGGACGCTGAACCTTCGTGACTCGAAGCCAGGTCACCAGTGCGGACGTCGGAACGCCGTGGAGATGGATGAGAATTGGCAGGATGCCTCTGTGGTGGTTGTTGCGTTATGTCGTCATCTTGTTCTACAAACAGACTGTCTGTGTCTTTCCAATTTGGACGCCTCAAGGCTTGGGATTCCGCCAGAGTCGTCCACTCTGATGGTCGCATCAGCACCAGCTGGCTCGCATTGGGCTCTGGTTCATTCCGAGCCGCTTGCCCGTATTTGCGTACTGTCGACATGCACTTCCACATCTTCATCTCACCGGCTTGTCTGCCCTCTGCTCGCTGAGCGCGGGAGCGAAAGACGACGTAGGCGAGGTCCCGCCTCTGACCCGGACCCTTTGATGTGCCAAAGGAAACCGGTTTCTCAGCAGGTAGACGAGGTCTCACACTTACTGAACGCCTTGCAGTAGGGCGCTTGATGGTGGAAGCACTTTTTGGGTCTGTCCTAGTTGCAGATTCAGGCTGTCTGACAGCAGGCTGCTGCGGTCGCTTGGAGAGCGGAGAACGCAGATCTTTTTCCTTGTGATTTGACGAATCCTGAGGCCTGCTATTTTGATTCCGGGGTTGGCTTGGTTGAGCCTGCGCCGAAGAAGGACGAGGACGCTTCCGGGCCAGTCGAAAAATAGGCTCGTCCGAGCCTTCTGAATCAGACTGAGCTGGGCTTCGATCTTTCCCAGTCTCAGAAGGCTTGGGGTTCTCTTCGTAAAACTCTTCATCGTCTGTTCCTGAAGATGGAGCGAGACCAAGCCTGATCCGTTTTGCTCTCCGTCTCCGCTTCCTCTCATTTTTGGCCTCTTCGTAGGCAATTCGCTTCCTCTCCCAACCTTCGCGTTTAAAGGCTGGCAGCTCGCCACGTTCGATAGCCCTTCGTTTCGCATACCAGTTTTGCAAAGCCACTTTGTCATTGAAATGGTATTCTGGTTCCCATGTGCATTCTTCATCAGGATATCCTGCCCATTTGACAAGGTATCTGGTCTCCCCTTCCACTTCTGTCTCATCATAGACAGTCTCAACTTCATACTCTGACTTTTTCTCACTGGACGCGGTTGATGTTAAAGAGATATCATCGTCATCATCATTTTCGACTCTGACTAGTGTAACAGCGGCACTGTTCCCTTCTGGAGGATCCAGATCCATTGGATCGGGTTCAATCGACCCTGAGTTAGAGGCTTCCATGGGTCATAACAAGCCGCTGAGTGAGCATGTAACACATTCAGGTGTGAACCACCCAGAGGGGAAGAATCCAACTGGTGGGAGAGAGATCAAAGAGTCCAGAAAGAACAGCAGGTGAGAAGTTGTTGATTTCAAGCTCAAATTTGTTTGTTGAGGGTCATTAGACTCTTAAACACGAAGCGTGTATTGCCATGGCAAACAGCCAACCAGAAACAGGCAGATGGCAACTGCATGAAAAGAAAGAGACCTGTAAACTGACCAGTGATATAGAACACATGAGCTGTGAAAATAGCTGATTTATTACAGAACTCTTTGCAGAACTCTGCTACCTGTTGTTGTGATAGTTTCACCAAACAAAGAGATTTGGAGGTCGCGCTCTCCACATTTGGTGATGACTTAGCAACATGCCATGGTACAAAACAATCATTCTAAATGACGCTGAGTATTTGTTGACTGCATTGTATATGTCTATATGCATTAGAAATCCACAGAATATTTTAAGTAGTCAATTTGTCTATTTTACTTCGGGATTGTGAGAAGTTGGAATGTTTCAAATACACAAGAGCGGGGTAAAAATACGGCATACGAGGATGCCACTGGCATTGTAATAATCCAATCAAATCCTAAAACTGGAAGATCGTAGGACAAAAAAAAGAAACAAGAAACAAGAGCTATGTGATTTGTCATTAGTTCTAGTTATTTTTCAAACTCTAAGTCAGTCGTTTACCAGATTCCAGTCAGAGCTGATTCCGGTAATTGCTATTATATATATATTTTTAGCAATCCGTCTTCAAGTCTGATGTTATGCCTGATATCAAATCTGAAAAGAGTCATACAAGTATGAAATAGCCCGAAGTCCTAGTGTTAGTCATTTCTAGATAGAATCTAGTGTCAATTATCTTCAACTCCTCGTCTTCCTGGCCTAATTCTGGCCAATGCCCCAGTAAGAGATATTTCTTCTTTCTCGATGAGCCATGCACATATTACTGGC
The DNA here is from genome assembly GCF_000968595.1 of Rasamsonia emersonii CBS 393.64. NCBI lineage: Eukaryota > Fungi > Ascomycota > Eurotiomycetes > Eurotiales > Trichocomaceae > Rasamsonia > Rasamsonia emersonii. The sequence continues at coordinate 10,950 of NW_013562836.1, read as the reverse complement.
ATACCGATTTATTTTCTTCGGGGCCTCTCAACCAGAAAACTTCACTCTGCGGTATCGTCTGGGGGAATCGAAGAGGATGGCCCCTAATCCTAGATACTTCGTATCTGGTACATAAAAAAAGTAGACCAAGTATCTTACTGGGTCTGAGGTCAGGCAGATTCGGACATGGTCCTCTATCCTTGAGCTGCTGGCCACCTGGTTAGCCACAATAGTGAAGTCGTAAACTTCCGGGTTGAAAAGCATGGGCTCATGTCGTTGCTGACAGCCAGAAAGCGCATTGGTGAGGCTGACAGTGTATATACAGTCGAGTGAAGGCTTTGCCAAGAAGCCTAAAAGTCCACGCTGCGACGGGCAGGCTTGCTGCAGAAAGTGACCAGATCGGATATCTAGTCTCAGACGTCATTGCATCTTGCTCAGGCATGCCGACGCAAGAAACCTGGGCTCCCACGTAAGTTCCTCCGGGCTTTGGCAGTTGAGAATCAGAAAGTGGGGATTCCGGCTTGCGGGGTCATCTCCACAATGTAATGAGACTATCGGCTTGCCGATGAGCAAATAAAAAAATTTCAGTGAACGAGTCACAAAAGAGCACCGAAGTCCTGTTCTCCATGATGGGATCTGTGTAGCAGCCTAGTCCTGAACAGTCCATTATGACTCCTATGGATAAGAAACGAGACACCTAGGCCTAAATCGGCATTCCTTTCCTCAGGAGGACTTTTTCCATCCTCATCTTCATGCTATCCACCAACTTGTTGATCTCCTTTGTCGTGATTTTGTCCCATTCTTCCAAAATTGCGGCTCTCAGCTGAATCTCATCGTTTATTATCCTTTTCTGGAGCCGTTTCTTGAGAAGCAGCAATACATCCTTGACGATATTGAGGTCCGGTGAGGCTTGAGGATTGCGGAGGCATGGGAGGTTTAAGGAATCCATATAGGCTTGCACAAGACTCCGTCCACTGCTCGGGTGTTCGTAAATTCCATTTGCATCTTCCAAGAATATCACCCGCCTCGTGGACGTAATGGGTTGAACATGAGGACGCAGGATCTGGGTTATATAATCTTGTTGGCTAAGAACCGCACCGCCAGTGCCGCTGGTATTATAGAAGACGAGCGGGCTTTTGTAATCGTAGCCCACCATGGCCCAACAGTGGAACAAAGACTTGTCGACCTCTTCCCGGGACTGCAGACAGTCCTCGCAGAGTCTTTCATCCTTCCGGTTGAAGACTCTGGCCTTACGACTGGCACCCAGGCCGAAGTTGACTACATCGCTGAAGAGAACCGATCGCCACTCATTCTGCCAATGCTGGTGAGCGAGAGCATATTGCATGCGCGTCTCCCGGATCTTGCGGGTGAGCCACTTTTGCTGGCAGGAGATCCGCTTGCAATACCCCTCTCTGACCATATAATTGCGTATCGTCTGGAGATGGACTCCCTCAACGCCAACCGCATGTCCCAGCTCCTCCCACGAAACTTCACCCGAAGAGGTCTCCAGCATTTGAATCATCTTCTGAATCAGGTCGTCGCTGATTTTCTTGGGTCGACCGCGCCTTTCCGCTTTTTTAGAACCTCGTTCCTCATTTTTTGCCGCATTGGCACCGGCGCCGGAGCCTGCGCGTCGGGGCGTTCCTGTGCGAGGCGGAATCTCGTCGTTGGAGACTTTGTCTCCGGCGTATTTTCTGATATATGACAACGTAGCATTGTTCGCCATTGCCATTTGGTTTGTGAGGTCGGGCTGAGGACGTCGAGGATTAGAGAAAGCCATGGCGAGGGGTGCGAAAACTGTGGCGCGGCTCTTCTTTGGGACTCGTGCCACTTTCCCCATTCTTCCATCTCGTGTCGGAGCACCAGCTTGCATCACGTGACGTGAGCGCTATCTTCAATCGGACGGAGTTTCGGTCACCGTCCTGCAAGGCATCAAGCTGTGTGTATTTGTGCTCCCTGCCACAAAGCACAGTCTGCCTGTCTGGTCCCCTGTGAGTCCTGTGACCCAAGTATATCTCTGAACGGCAGGTGTTTATTGTCTGTGATATCCAGGTCTTCATTCCACAGCTGTACCTTTTTGTTTTCAACGACCTGTCTCCGCCACGTTGTAACATTGTCCCTATCTCAACCCGCAAATCGACCTTGACTTTTTGCACCAACTTTCATCATGGCGAACGACGAATATGATGTGAGTTATTTCTCATGCTCCCAATTCCTCTGAAATTTTTGGGATTATGTTCTGACTCTTTTTTCTCCAGTTTCTCTTCAAAGGTACCGTCTCTCCCCCCCTTGGTCCCTTGCGTCAAACCATAATCTTCCCGCTGTCCCTTTGACGGGGCCCGTTACTGACAGTCCTTTTATTCTAGTTGTCCTTATTGGAGACTCCGGTGTCGGAAAGTCGAACCTGTTGAGTCGTTTCACTCGAAATGAGTTCAACCTTGACTCGAAGTCTACGATCGGCGTCGAGTTTGCGACCCGATCCATCCAGGTCGACTCCAAGACCATCAAGGCTCAAATCTGGGATACTGCCGGTCAGGAGCGATACCGTGCCATTACATCTGCCTACTACCGCGGTGCGGTCGGTGCGTTGCTCGTTTACGACATCAGCAAGCACCAGACCTACGAGAATGTCAACCGGTGGCTGAAAGAGCTCCGTGACCATGCCGATTCCAACATTGTTATCATGCTCGTTGGAAACAAGAGTGATTTGAGACACTTGCGTGCCGTGCCGACAGAAGACGCCAAGCAGTTTGCAAGTAAGTCGATGCTTAGTCGGCGCATCTCAGCGGCTGGTGCTAACGTGAACAGGCGAGAACAACCTGTCTTTCATCGAAACCTCTGCCCTCGATGCCAGCAACGTGGAGCTTGCTTTCCAGAACATTCTCACAGGTTGGTTCCCCCATTTTTCTTGGTGGCCAGGTGAATAGCTGTTGACGGTGCTCTTGTGTAGAAATCTACCGCATCGTTTCCAGCAAGGCCCTGGATCATGGCGAGCCGGGACAGAACCCACTTGGCGAGCGTCGCCAGGTGATAGAGATCGACAAGTCGCAGGATCCGGAGACGAAGCAGGGATGCTGTTAAATGCCAGCTCGGAGAAGACGAAACGCCCACCGCTACGAATTTCTGTTTTGCAATGTAGTATGGTGATATGGAATGGTCTCTTTGTGGTCTATCGGTGTCTTTCTTACTTCTGTGAATTGATGGTTTATGAGAAGGACATGGCAGGAGTGCCACGGCAGGAACAGGGATGCTGGGTTTAGACGGTCTCATTATACATCAGTCATTCCCTTCCAGCTCCATTCCGTGCTTCTCCGGTTTCCTTTTTCCCCCTTCTCTGTTTCCATATCTGTGGATGCTTTTTAGTCTTTCGGATCAAGCTTGACCGAGATTCTATGCTTTTTTGCGATTGGAATTCCCCTTTCGAGTTTCGCTTTACCCCTTTTTCAACGGCATGGTCCCACATTGGTCGCTGTTTTAAAATTAGGCGCCCCTCGATAATTATTACACATTGACTTGGTTCCACACATTCACGAAATTTTCCTCGGTTCACTGTAGTCCAGCAAGCATGTGCAGCTCAATGGCATAACGTCTGTTTTGCCTCATCTAGTATCTACACTTAAAATATAATTTTACCTCGATGCAAGATTTCCAGATACAGCTGGTCACGTGATATATCAAATCGGCACTTGGGTTCAGGTGACGCGTAGATTGCAAGAATAGAAGCCGTGTTTCCTCAAGGCCATCCCTGTATGTTACCATCAAGGAATGGGTGTGATAAAGAAATGAAGCTATTTTTATTTGTACGCCCTTCTTTCTTTCAGGCCGTACGGAGTATGCGTTATCACGTGAGAGCCGTTGTGTTCGTGGCTCGTGCCCGCCCTCCATTCCGATCGCGCCTAGTGAGATAGATATACAGGGCGTTGACCAAGACGCCCGTGCTGCCAGACTCCCTCGTTTTTTCACACCACGGCCGTCTCTCGAGCTGGGGGAATCGAATTTAAGCTGTATGGACTGAAATACACCTGCGCCGAAATATCGTGCGGTGTACATCCTCCTGTGATGGATGAGAATTCTTTGTCATCTTTGTTTTGCGAAGGGACGCCAGGTGCTGATGCGACTCCCGAGCAGCGCAACGAACCGGAACCTCAAGAGTCGCAAGAACCTCCAAAGAATGGCAACTTGCCTCACTATGTGCAAGTATGTCCCAGCAGACGCGAATATTTTTTTTTAATTCAGCTTCCAATCAGTTAGAAACTGATTATTTGGCTTATGTAGGATCCCGTGGTACTTCTACCTCTTACAAATGCCTCGCACAGACCAACTTCTACTTTGAAACTAGAGTATACTGCTAGTCTGCCTGAGTATCCCGAAACGGACCCTTATGGCTTTACCTATGTTGTTTACGTGGGTGGTCAAGATACGAGCTCCATCTCAAAATTGATGCATGAGGTATGTCTCTCCAAACCTGCTTGTGGTAGTTTCATTGCTACGAGAGTGAGCTAATAGTAGCAACAGATTCAATATCACAAGAAAATCATATCACCACCAAAACCAATATATTGTCACTTTTTGGATGCCAAAGTAGTAAAGCACAGGTTCAAATGCACTGGGATCAAAACGTGCAACGTTTTCAACGAGGATCTGAAAGCAATACGCCACACGTCTCTCAAGGACGATTTGCTTAAGTATCTCAAACGCAGTCAGCAAGCGGCGGACTTGTGCCAAACAAATCCATCCCGCGCCAATGCCTTCAGGTGGCCAAATCCCGTACCTCCGAGTGGTCATTTGATAAATCACTAATCATTGCTACTAACGATATAGTTTTTTCAAGTCCCTTCAGTTACAATTCCAGAATGGCTATGCTTGTCCACGACCCAGACCGGACTGCAGGCCACAGATTTACCAACCCGATGCGGTATGCCTCCGACTCCGAGTCCCTTCCAGGACGTGCAAGGTATTACTATTTTTGTGATCCTGTTTTGACCAAATTTCTAGAATGAACAAGGGCAAACGGATCCATGTATCCGATGTGTCAACTCTCCCAGCGATCCGAGCGGTCATTATTGGAAACGCGTGCATGAGATTCCGAGCTTTGATCTTAAAACCGCACAGGAGGTCTTCGGGCTAGATGCATCCTTGTATCTGGATAATTGTGATATGGTTTACTCGACAACCACCCGCCTCACCAGTTGCAGTAAGTCGTTGCGATCTTCTTCCCAGATCAGAAAGTGTTAAGTAAAAGCCCTGCAGAAATACCTCATTTGCCAGGGGCTGGAAAGCTCCAAGAGCAACCTTGTGATGTCATCTTTCAAGTCATGATCCCTTATGACATCCAGGCTCGTCCATACATTTTGTTCGTCTCTCATGGCGTTCACCAGCATATGCCGCCAATGCCGGTCCGTGCTCCACCGTTGCTCACTGAGAGAACCATCCAACTCATTGCCAAGACAAAGTCTTCTAACAATAAGTTGCGTAAGTGCTAGGAAGGCGCGTATCATGGTAGATTTATTATTGACTCTGTTAGCTGCGTTCCTGAAACCGCCTGCAATTGAAGCGTCTTGCGCGGCCGAATACAGTGATCTCAGTATCTCAGATATCCGTAAACGGATTACAACTGGGAATCCCTTGACGGCTGCTTTGGAGAGACAGAAATTACTCCGGTATTTAGGGACACACTATTACCTTACTACTCTATTAGAGCTAGACCGAGACGATTCAGCCAAGGTAAGCGAAGAGCAGAGTTATCCCCAATCTACCCGTAGATTCATTTCGTATGGGACTGAACACGTGATTCGTCGCAGGAATATATCCAAGAAGTGCACCAAGATAACGATGGGGTGATGATCATCTGCGCCCTGAAGGAGCAATTAGACATTCTCCTGTCTGCGAAAGAATTCGAGGTACATATCAAGGCGAGACAACTAAGGCAGGACAAACTGTATGAGGTGGTATTTGCGGTATGCCAGGAAGCGGGTGGCTTTGGTAAGTAAATTAATGCCCTTTTTCGTCATCTTCTCTTCCATAAATCTCTGATTTTTATTTTTGTTCTCCCTTCTTTTGTATTAAATTTGTTTATTTTGAATGTTCGCTAATTGTTAAAGGTCAAATGGCACTGCCATTGGTGAGAGTTTTCACCGACCAGAAGGGTTCTAAGAGTTTCTGTCATCTCTTTCATCGAGTGTTTGAACTCGCTCGATATTTAACAGGATATGACAGATCGATTTGCTTCCATCATATTCATCGTTCTGGGTATCGGTCAGTTCTCATTGATATGGAGCGAGACCTCTATACTGGTAAGACATGGTACAGTATTTTCCGTGGGGGACAGTGACTAACTGAATCCGTTTCTGACAAGGTTTTGGCCAATATCTGTCGGAAATTGACCCGGCTCATCGCGATTCTACTTGGCAACTGCGGCACACCATCTTGTTCTGCAAGCCACACTTCTTGAAGACTGTCACTGAGGTGGTGGGGACCCGAGTTAGCAACGTAATGCTGTGGGATCAAATGGCTGGTATCATGGACTGCTCGTCGAAGCAGCAGTTTGAGAGGATGTCGGAGCTCTTGATTGGTACTTCTTCATCTGGGTCTCGGACTCTGTGTTGGATGCTAACTGTTGATTTAGGGTCTACCAACGAGAAAGTTGCGCAATGGGCTCAGAATACAAAAGACCCCGTCATTGCTGCTGGACTAAATGTTCACTTTTCGTCGATGCCTTCAGCGCTTTATATTTCATTCCGGCGAAGAAAGACTGCTGCAGAAGAAATGCACATCGGTGACCATCTGCAACATATCCGGTCGTTGCTGCCAACCATAAAATGGTATGAAGCATGACCAGAATTCACGATTACTTTACTGATTAATCGGATCCAGGTCGTGGAACGAGGACAAGACGATTATGGGCCGTTACCAAAGCTGTGTCACGGCCGGACGGCCGCCTGCTCCCGAACCAACGATCATCAGCTATCCTGCGAACCCTCCACAACCTCAAGCTCCTCCACAACGAACAACCATTCCACCACCAGCAGCAACCCCGCAGTCAACGACCCTTCCGCAGCAGATTAACAGTGAAGGTTGTTTCGCACCTCCCCTAGTCTGTCTTGAGATTCAGCACGAGAAGTGATAACTGACATACGGTCCAAGTAGGTCCATCGAAACGAAAACACTCCGAGGTCGAGTCATCCTCCCCGAGCGTTGAGATTGATAACGGGCCCATTAATATTCCCTCAGACGACACGCCAGCTCGTGATGTCCCGCAGCTGGGGACGTTGCCATCGCGTTCTGATTCATTAGTTCGAAATTGGTTAGAATCAACAAAGTATGTTATTTCCCGCAGACAACATAGGTTTCGTCCATAATATGCATGAGCAATACTAACCAAGCCTTAGTGTGAGTGAGGAAGAGCGGCGTGAAGATGAGCGGATCCAGCTCAAGTTGATGGAACTCCGCATCAAGAAAAAGAGAAATGAAGCAATCGAGTACGAACTGAAAGCCAAACGTCTTCGAATGGAGCTCGAGCAGGACGAAAAGGACTTTCAACGGGCAAAAGAGCAGAGCCGGTACTGGAAAGACCTTCCGCTGGATGCGGATAAAACGTGATGTTCATGCACTTCAAAAACCCATCATGGCCGAGCCATGATTCGATTCGATTCGTTATTTTGTTATTCTTTCTGTATATATTAATAGCGGTTATGAATTAAAGTTTAATTTAATAATGATAAGGATGGATTAGCATCCATGGAGATGCGCCGCTGTCGCAAACAGCATTATCCCCCAGTCATCCGCTGTGCGCAGCCATCGGTCAATCCTCTCCCGTCGCGCCGGTGTGCCCGTCTCCGGGGATCGCCAGAGCTCTGAAGTTAAAAACTCTCCGTCCTCCCAGACCAACAGGTGTCGATCGTATTCTCCTTCCCATCCAGTGCGGTCCGGGGCTTCCCAGAGCAGCCTGTTCGACGACACCGGGATGTGCTTCAGCTCAACGGCCAGATAGACCGGCATGTCATTCATGGCATTGAAAATGTTGCTGAACAGGTACATCGTGAGGATGGTGCGTCGTTTCGCACTCGCCACGAGCCAGGACTCCCAGCGCGGCCGCGTATGCGACAGCTCGGCGGCGCACAAGAGACCGTTGGAGGACACTCGACACGCGAGCTCCTGCAGATTCATGATCGTAGAATGATCGACGAGATTCCCATCTCCGATGGGCGAAAAGTATGCCAGCATGACGTAGATCAGATATGCCTGGAAGGCAGCGAGAAGATCCATCTCATTGTAGGAACTGTGCTGTTGGGGAGGTACTCTGTTAGCTCAGAGGCAGGTTAATGAAAAAGCAGATTAACTGACCTCAGAGAGCAATCGCTCCATCTCCCGCTTTACTGTATCGATGACGATGGCTTCGCTGCCCTGGACGCGGGTTTCCCACAGCCGGACAAGACTGTAGCAGTTTGCCAACGGCACCGGAAGCCATCTCCTGTCCACCTGTAGGGGATGGATGAACGGAGGCATCCCTCCATCTCGCAGCATATACTTTGGATACGATCTCAGAACGCACGACGCGAACTGGATGGTGTGAGGGTGGAAGTGTTTCCGAGGGATCTGGTCCCCGGATGAAAAGAAGGATTTCAGCCAACGGTTCTGGATCTCGACGCTGTCTGCCACGGGGACTAGATCGAGATTAGTGAAATCCAAGACCGATGCGTCTGCCTCGGAGACTGGAGCATGTCGCGAGATAGGACTGGTTAGAGGGTGTGATGCTGGACTAGTAGTAGTAGTACTGGAAGTACCGGCGACCTGCGCGGAGGTGCTGGCCACCGGGAATGGTACCGTGTCAAAGGTGCTTGTGTTGCTGAGAGAAACGGGTGTGTCAAGCAGCTCTGGTCCAGCGGTGTTTAAAGAGGTCGACGACCGGCCTGGAGAGGTGAAATATTCGCAGTCCAGGTTTCGCGATACGCATCGCGAGCACCGCGGTCTCTGGTGCCCACAGCGCACCTTGGCCTGCGTGCACTGCTTGCATGCCTTTTTTCGGGCCGGCGTTTCCTTGCGCCGTCTCTCCTCATTTCTTGCCATTATGTGGCTACTTCAATCGAGTTCTGGTCAGATAAGTCGATGAAGAGTAGGTATATTCATGGATTAATAGTCCATGAAGGGAAAGACGCGATCCGAGTTCCGATTGGTCGGTCGGCTGACCTCGTGCGTACGGAGAATATGCCAATGCACGGAGAACAGGGAATAGTGAGGCAAAGCAATATTCGAAACTCCTCTATTTCAGCTACTTGCTATTTCTTTTCTTGTTTAAAACATAATTACCATGATCAGAATACTGTTCTTTTCTGTACGACGGCATATAAGCGTCGAGTAGATGGTATGCAGCATACAATGATCACGTGAAAGAAGTGCACTTTACCCAATTGGGATCCGAACTATATCTGGAAGCTGCGACCTCGACCACGATGGTAGAATCCACCTTCTTCCTCTCTTCAGCAGGGATACTTGTTGATAGCTTGCAGTGACGTTTCAAACTATGTCGATGGACTGCGATTGTCGACTCCAGTGTCCTACTGGCGCCAGAGAATTCATGAATTGATTTTCGAACACGAACGTATTCCATCCACTGCCACAGTTGATTGCCAGTCTTTGTGTCTGAGAGCAGAACAGCTTGCCGAGACGTCGATGGAATTGCAGAATCGGATGCGAATTCGAAAGCTAATATTGGATATCAAAGATATTTTCTATGCTATCAAATATAATTCGGTGAATAAAGATGACTTCTAAAGCTTGACGGTATCTCGTATCATGGGAAAGGTTGTAATTGTTTTCTTCCATCCTTTTTTTGGTTGACGTAGTTGTTGCAAAGTGTGAAACAAACAAACTTCATGCCTATTCATGCGCAGGATCATTGCATGCAGACTACCATTCGTGGGGTCTCTAGATCATAATAATAATATGTGCGACGAACGGTGGCGTATCAGGGTCCTAGACATGACCAAAAGAAGAAATATTTCAGGGACTTCCCTGTCTGTGAGCTTTTGTCAGCACTCACATCAGGTTGTGGTTGCTATGATAACACTGGATGGAAACACATCTCACAGGGCGATCCTCCAGAGAATCAGATCTGCAAAATTCAGCTTCCGTTAGTTATCTAGGTTCAGAAAGCTTCCTCGGCATCGTCGATATGAATCTCGCCTACGAGAAGTTGGACTTCAAAGGGATCCTTCCCCCCCCCCCTTATGCCCCCAGACTTACTGCTCTCTGTTGTTGCTTGTCCATAACACACAGGCATACTTTCATAAAGGCAAAATAAACAACATATCTACTGTTTAGGATCCTGCAGCTTGTCCCACATCCATGGTTGCTAACTATGTTAAAGAGAAAACGCAGATTCAATGTTATCTAGGTGATAACAATGGCTGTTATGTGACCTTTTTCATCCTTTCATACATGTACTCGTTTGTCACTCTGATCTGTTTGCAGAAATCAAGAATCTCTTTGACAAGAATCAAAAGGAAAATGAAGAAGACAGTAATATTACTAGTATCCCTCGAATGTGAGGTACATGCAACATTGATATACCGCTGTATACTGTTTTCACTTTGTATTGATTAACCAATCACATCCTTTGAATTCAGCCATGTGCACCATTCCCAATATGGTTAGTGCAGCAACTTTTCACCTGATGCATATACAGCCCTCAACGGCAGCCCTAAAGCCAAAGAATCGACATCATCATCAGCGCGCCATATGCTCCGACTCCGCAACTGGCTCAAAATGGCCGAAGAAACCGCTGTGAAGAAGTTGAAAACCTCGCCTCCTCTGATCGGGACTCACAAGTATGCTGTGTCCTTCCGTTGTGTGCTGAATTCCCACCGTCACCGCGTCATGGTCGGCAGCTGATGCCAGTCATCTCTCTCTAGCGGGCACTTCCACGCCGACGAGGCTCTCGCCGTCTACCTCCTCCGTCTGCTTCCGACGTAT
>NW_013562837.1:0-16547 GCF_000968595.1 Rasamsonia emersonii CBS 393.64 | reverse complement strand
CGATCGGCTGCCCCCAAGGTTGCGGGTCGGGCCGGCCGCCCTGAGGCCTGACAAGTAATCGCACACAAAGGCAGGTCTGCCGGCGTGGCTGCTCGCCGTCGCCCGTTATCAACGGTTCTCGGCCAGCGCTGCCCGGCCGCATCACATGGCCATGAATGCATTATGCAACGGCCCTGTGCTGTGTGGAAGCGGATTTATTTTCCATTAGGGCCCCGGACAGCCTGGCTCGTCTGACTTTCCCTGCAATTAACAAGGATTTCATTGTATTGCCTGTGTTGTGCATATACATATTGTCATCATGACTGAAACCACATCGCCAACACCGCCAAAACCCAAATCGCCCATGTCGCCCACGGCACCACCACCTGCTACTGCTGCGGCGGCGCCTGAGGCTTCGGATTCACAACCTTCGACCTCGTCGCCCCGTGATCAGCCAGAGCCTGAAACTCAAAATGATTCCGCTGCCCCATCGACCTCTGCTCCTCCCAACCCGCTCCCAGTGGATCTGCCGCCACCGCCGCCTGAATTAGTATGTTCCTGCTTTCCGAAAAGAGATAATATAAGCATCTGATCAGCGCTGCTCATCGCCGTGCTTTTTGGAGGGGGACGACGATGACCCGTGGGGGGAATTCGGTGTCGACGATGACAAGTATGTCGAAGTCCAGCCTAGACGCTCTGCAATTAAGAGCGATTGCTGACTTGCTGAAGTCGGAGCGCGTCATCGGCGTCGATAACGTCCAGCATTACGCGATACCGCTGGGAGAACGGTCGCCGATACCATGCGTATAAAGACGGCGCATATTGGTGAGACGGCCCTAGGATGGAAGTTTCTTATTATTCATTGATATTGATATTATATTATATGTCAATCAGGGGCCCCAACGACGAAAAAGCAGCCAACCACCTCGACATCGCGCACCACCTGTTCCTGCTCACGCTGAAAAACAAGCTGCACCTGGCGCCCATCGGCGACAACCCGCAGCGCGTGCTGGACATCGGCACGGGCACGGGCATCTGGGCCATCGACTTTGCAGACCAGTACCCGTCCGCGCAGGTCATCGGCACCGACCTCTCGCCCATCCAGCCGTCGTGGGTGCCGCCCAATCTCAAATTCGAGATCGACGACGCAGAGGACGACTGGATGTACCAGAAGAACAGCTTCGATTTTATCCATGTGCGCAGCCTGTTTGGTTGCATTGCTGACTGGCCGAGGTTCTACCGGCAGGTTTTGAGGTAGGTACACCAACAACCGAACCTCCTGCCTATGCAGACCCTGCTGATTGAAGCAGACACCTTAAACCCGGCGGCTACTTCGAGCAGGTCGAGATGGCCCCAGGCTTCAAGTCAGACGACGGCTCGCTCGACCCCAACACGCCGTACGGCTACTGGCACGACCTGGGCGTCGAGGTAGGGCGCAAGATGGGCAAGTCGTTCGAGACCATGTACGAGATGAAGGGCTTCATCACCGAGGCCGGGTTCGAGGACATCCACGAGACGACGTACAAGTGGCCGATCGGCCCGTGGATGGAGAGTCGCGAGGACAAGGAGATCGGCATGTGGGCGCGCTTCCACATCGAGGAAGGGCTGGAGAACTGGGCCATGGCGCCGCTGACCCGCGTCATGGGCTGGAAGAAGGAAGAGGTCGAGATCACCATCATGTATGTCAAGCAGGACTTGAAGAGGAAGGATATCCATGGCTACCATGAGATGCGGGTCATCTATGGCCGGAAGCCGATGAACTGGCGAGAGCCGCGCGACTAGCCGGAGATAGATTTATATAGTATAGAACTATAGTTTTCTAGAGTCACCATCTATATACTTCTTGGTTTCTTAACCTTAGAGCCTTCTTTTTCTATATATTTAGCTATAAATTAGTATTATAATTTTTATATAGGTCTGTCTTACCTACCTCCTTTTTCTCCCTATCGCAACATCTTGTAGGCAACCCTTGTTATGAGCTTGCAATACAGCTGCTGTTAGGCTTGTCCCAGATTGACGTTCAATTATGGTCATCGTGCTCATGACTCTACTACATCTTTTCATTCAAGTGGAGAAAATTACTACGTCTTGCTCGGAAATATCGACCATAAGCAGGTAGTATTGAACTGCAGAAAAAAGAAAAAAAAACAAGATGTACTGAACCTGAGTATCATGACGCCCATTTATCTCAATTGTGTAAAACATGAACCTATAGTCTTCATCCTGTGTGGCAAGTTTTCAGAACAGATCCTTAGTGATGATGGTCAAATATAGCAAGTCTGTATAGAACCACCCCAGCAACCGCTCCAGAATTCCTCTTCCACGAACAACGTAGCATAGCTGCACAGACTACAGTTCTAGAAAGGACCACCCTAGCAGAAGGGCTCCTAAGACAAAGAATATCAAAACTGCCACCTCAGAACAACCACAAAGTGGTATCATCAGCATAACAATTTTAAGTATGTACATACAACCGACTGACTCTAATTATAGCATATTAGCACATTCCCTGTAGACCTGAAACAGAACACTGAGGTCAGTTTCTGTCAAATAGCACAAGTCTCTGTATTATTGACTTCTACACCTAGCTTAATACCCAGTAGGAGGAGCAGAGTTATATAACTAAACTTTATCAAGTAACTACCTATTTCTAGAAGTCAGCAACTAAATTACCTACGCCATATAGCAGTTTAACAAACATACTTTAAAAGCCAGTTCCTGTCATCTCTTGCCACATACCTAGCCTAAGTGAGTATGACGTTGTTACTTTCGTCGGTAGGCACCTAGCTCCTTAGGTGGTCGATGGGGCGAATGGATGATCCATTCCTAGATACCTAGATCACATGGATAATCCATGACATTTTTCGGGATAGTCCATCTTATGGATGTATGTATGTAGATGGAGGATCCTTCATCATTTCCTCATCAAGTGGCCTTGCAAACAAATTGTCTTTCCCGTATGAACCTCTGAGACATAATTTTGCAGCCGTCTGCCTATCAGACTTTAATATAAGATGCCATGCAGTCTTCAACTAAATATTTCGCGTTGTTCTATCACTTATAAGCCCCGAAGGCTTGCTGCCCTGAAATCTTCCCTCCATGGAAGATCTGAGAATGATGTGTTGCCTACCTTCTGCCAGTAACTAACATAATCGTCACATCTGTAGCTATGCCTACGGATATCCTACTGAGACGTAAATGACGCCTCTGGATACAAAGAGCCGATAGCCGCATAACAGGAAACCTGGATCAATACAAAGAAAACAGAGGAGGAGATTACTTATAACAAAAGGCCACGTTGACATCGCTGGAAATTGTCGAAGATTGATGCGTTAGATCGCTCTTTATGCTGGATTGCTGCTCCGATTGACAACGTTGCGCATCCCATATGACTGAAACCATTTTAGTTCGGACCAGGACAAGGTTGAGAAATCTCAGTTCAGTAGGCAAAAGGGTTATTGAGATGAGGAGAAAGATACTTAGATTGTAGCAGGAGGTGGGCGAGAGAGGTGCTTATATGCCGGAAGCGAGCCCGCGGACCTAGCCCTGGGCCCTAAGCCCTAGGTCTGGTGGCTGACCAAGCATGTCACCGAGAAGAAATGGGCGATGGAAACGTGGCTGTCTCTCGAAAAACTGGCTCAGCTTAGGTACCAGACTATCAGTGCGTTGGGCTCAAAAATAATCTCTTGACGGTGAGGTCCGAGGGGCATACAGATTTAAGCAATACTAACACTACTACTTTGATGAGATATATGTATTCTCATGGAGATTCCGCAGCAGTGCTATGTGTTGATGTTGGTGTCCAGGATACTTCATATACACATACAATATTTGTGGATTCGGAGTACCTGCTGTGGGCATCATGTGAAGAAGATCCTATTACATATATTGGTGATGCACTTGGTCCTCAATCGCACAATGTCCTCCTTCCCTGCTCTATGCTTTCGTTTCCTCCCAGAAACTCGCGGTGGAGCCCTTTCAGGTTCATCGAGTAGTGCACTTGAAACAATCCGTTCCTCCTGTCTGGAAAGCATTGTATGATCTCATCTAATGTCAGTTCCTCTGTTTCCTTCAGCTTGACAGGCAGCCCGTCCTCCTCAAGAGAAAATGGAGTTCTTTGAGAGAATCTGTCGTCCGCTTTCCTTGTACTCCCTGTTTGTGTCTGCTGATACAAGGCAGCAAGCGGAAAGAGCACTGCTTCAAGTGTTCAGCCCTTTCGAACAAGAAAGACTTTCTGATTTTGTGAGGATAAAATGTAACTGGTACAACTGACTGTTTCAATTCAAGAGTAACCATTACTGCACGTTTGGAATGAAATTTGCCCAACTCGTCACATAAACTGAGTCTGGCATCAATCGGAGGCAGGAAAATGCCAATATGATGATAGCTACCCTTGTGATACAATAGACAATGCCCGTTGCAGACAAAATGATAATTGGCCACCGCAACGTCAGCTGCGGATATGAGTCCAATCTGTAAGCGTCTTTTGGGTAGGTGTCCTCTTGCATCATGTTCAATAGCCGCTTGAACTGGTCATGAAATTCCATGGGAAACAGATCCTTCCGTTTCTTGATAAAGTCGCCAAGGCTCTTGAAGAGTTGTTCATTCTCATTGTTCCTGAAAATATCCTTGTAATATCGCTTTTCAATATTTTTTGGATCATCGTAGGCCTCCTCCAAACTTTTCAAACATTTGAGAAGATTAAGACGTGCTTGTTGATCAGCCTCTTGCCAGGCGAACTCTCGAATTGCAAGTAAACAACTTCCCATGAAGTTATATGGATTCAGGACCTCTACCCTCTTATGGAGAGCGGCGCACACTGGAACAAGGAGAAGTGCAATTGGTGGTAGACCAACTGATACCAGAACTGCTGTCCTCCACAGAATCTGTTCAACATATGTAGGAAATTCAAAGTTCCATGCTATCAAATGGATGCTTCCAAAGACAACTGTAGTTGCTGTCAATGGATAAAGAACAGGATGCAGTTCTGAGAATACTCCAAGAAGATGGGTTGAAATGTGGTGTCTGAAATGTCGTGGTAGGTAATCGTTCGGAACGCGGTCTTTGTATATTTGTTAAACATCACCTTCAACATGCCTCACAACCTGCCAGAATCTGTCGTATTGTCGTATTTCGAGACCATTGGATTTTTCTCCACCAAAGCTTTCCTTGGGTATGATGACTGTGGCTGTTTCGACACCCTGTGGCTTGTACCATCGAGCGATGTAGGTAAGGACACCACATATCGCAAAAGCTAAGGTGACCAGCTCGAGTTGGGAGAAGGCCAGGCCTCTTCCAGCTCTGACTATGATTGAGAGCAATAATATGGATATCTGTACCATAGCAATGGCTTTCGTGAAAATGTCTGCTTTACTCTTATCTTTGATGTCGTCCTCCGAGAGTTGAGGCTTTTTAATATCTTTCCAGCATTTGGCAAGTTGATCCGCGGTCAGAGTCGAAGCCGCCTTTCCTTCGCCTAGGCGGAAACCGCCCATATTCGCGTAGTAGGAGTGCGTTAGCGTCCATTCAAATATGGCTGATCCATCATTGGCACGTTCAACCTCAGGCTTCTGCTCTTTACAGCGATACCACCACGGATACTTAACATGGACCTTAGATATTTCACCCATAGCTTTCATGGAATCCCAGGCCATTTTAAACTCGAAGATTGAATGAGCCATAAGAAACTCAGGGAAGAATATCGTCAACACGGTCCACTTGCATTTGCGCAGTAACTTTATCCAGTAGCCATCTTTTGGATCTGGGATATTCAGATGCTGAATGCTCCATGTGCAGGCCAATATAGTGAAAACACAATTCTCAATGATGTCAAGAGTCCCACGACGATTAGGATTGGCTTACCAACCAACTGATTTGTGTTCATTCCCTTGAGAGGCTTCGGCAATGATTTGGGCCGCGGAAGACATGGCAGGTAAGCACATCGCAGCCAAAAAGGAGAAACAAGTTGCTAGCATGACAAAAGAACGTAACTGACTCCCAAAAAATGTAGTGCTGAGTTTGGAGAATGTGTTCGTTACTATTTGCTGAAATTGCGATGTAGAAAACCTTAGTATATCAGTAAGTTACCTGAGAATATATGGACATACTCTAGCTGCATCGCCACTTATGTTTACTGCAGCTTGACACTAAAGAAAAGAAAAGGAAAAAAAAAAGGTAACGACAATAAATGTTCTGCATGTGATATTTATGGTAGCCTTGCGTTTTTGAGAAAAAGCAAAATTGAGAGATAAGGGATAATTGGATGGAGCTTTCCACTAGCAATGCAAATGTCCATATTTAGTTCCGAACACATTTCCTAATATGGAACTATGTTGCGATGGAGCTAGCCCCAAAGAGCGTCAAAGGCTTTTCTAACTAATTTTTGGGCTTTACCTATCCACCTATACATGAATGCTCAGCCAAGCTGGCCGGCGTCAGGCCCCCCAGGCTTTTTCTACGCTCTTCAGTAAGGAACTGTCGCTAGGCACAGTGGCTGGCTGGAGACACGTCGAATCTCCACATAACGTGAGGACCTAATATCTTAGGTACTAATATTGGTAGGCACCCTCGTGAGTGAGTAATGTGTTATATACCAACCTTGACTTTATCTACTACAACTACATCTCCTACAGCTTTTTGACCAGCTTGGTTCATCCTTCCAGAAGCAAGTTGAGGCATATTAATATTGATGTCTTTATCACTTGCTCGTCGCTTGCAAGTTGCTGCAAAGAAGGGGAAAGTGTCCAATTAGTCAGCACCTGCCACGCTTAATAGTGGAAAACAACCAACCGTTATATTAGGCAGCATTTCAACGTGGACCAGAACCTACTATGAACAATAAACTCAAATGGACGGCTCTACACGAGGCGGCAGCCAACGGCGTTGATGAGAAGACGCGGCGGTTACTTGAGAATGGGGCTCGTATCGAGGCAAAGGATAAATCGGGAAGGACTGCGCTGCACTGGGCAGCAAAGAATGGCCAGAAGAAAGTGGTGCAACTCTTGCTTGAGTATGAGGCCAACATTAGATCTAAAGATACTATATTTGAAAAAACAGCGTTGCATTGGGCAGCGAAGAATGGGAAAGAGGAAGTGATAAATGAGCTGTTAAAAAAGGAGACTGGCATCATCAGCACAGAAGATAAATACCAAGCGACAGCGCTACACGATGCTGCAGAGAACGGGCACAAGACATCGACAGAGCTGTTGCTCAATCAAGGGGCCGATATTGACGCAAAGGATAAGGAAGGCCGGACGGCACTACACTGGGCAGCAAGGAATGGACACGAGGACGTGGCGCGGCTGTTGCTCGATCGAGAGGCCGATACCACTGTGACAGATAGGAATGAAGACACGGTGCTGCAGCAGGCCGCAAGGTCTGGCCATGAGGCCATGGTGCGACTGTTGATGGACGAGATGACCGCAAAGAAAGGACAGGAGGCGGTAGCGCAGCTATTGGAGCAGGTGAAGACCGACATCACTGACATGGATAAAGGTCTTGGAAGGATATTTTTTGGGAGATGGACATCGGGAATCAGGCGGTGGCTGAGTTTTTGCTTAAGAAGGACATTGACATCACTGTGGGAGACAAAGATGGTCAGACGCCGCTGTCACGGGCGGCAGAGAACGGGCATGAGGTAGTGGTCAAGCTGCTGCTGGATACAGGCAAGGTTGAGGCAGACTCAATGGATCAGCGGGATCGGACACCACTATCATATGCAGCACAGAATGGGCATAAGGAAGTGGTCAAGCTGCTGCTAGATACAGGCAAGGTTGAGGCAGATTCAAGGGATGGAGAAGGTCGGACACCACTATCATATGCAGCACAGAGTAGGGATAAGGAAGTGGTCAAGCTTCTGCAATCGTGGAACGTCCCCCCTTAGCCTCCTCACTGCCAACCCTGCTGCTGACCTTCTCCTATATGTAACTTTGAAGTGGCGAAAAGGATGTTGTCAAATGACCCTTTAACTGCATCATGCAATGAAGCCAAATAATATCTTGCCCCATGGGTGTTGTAAACCAATGACTAGAAAAATGGGCATCATTTCCCAAGGGCTTCATACTGTCACGGCTCAGTCAGATATGAAGAAAATCATAGTGGAAGCTATCTAATGAAGATTCGAAGCTAGAGAGGAGAAGAAGAAGAAGAAGAAGAAGAAGAAGACTATCTCCAAGGGGTCGAGAAGAGATATAGACACATTATGTCCGAATTATCTAACTTTGGAACTAGCATTTACAACAAGAAAGAGGCCAAGGCCAATCTGAGGAACAAGCAGTTCCAAAATTACTGGCGTCCAGCCTGCATGAGTACCCTATTCATACTGTTCGCCTTCATATGAGTCTCTACCGATTCCAACAACTCACAGGATATCTTCATATCTCCCATACGGAGTTGTATGGGAACTGGCCAGACAAACACCTCTCTGTAGAGCAACACAATAGGACGAACAGCATTGCTAAGTGAGCCGGTTCTTACGACCCTTCGCATAGCGTCAAAACGATATTTCATCCCATTGTCAAACATCTCCATCGACGAGCTAGTGGTTTGGAGTTTTGGGCGGTCCTCTCATACATATAAGATATGCCTAATAAGCCTATCTCGCAAGGCTATAAAATCTTTGCCTTTATAGATCATGGTTATATCTTCAAGTCATACGGCCGGGCTTATGGAAACCATCAAACATAAAGACCTCACAATGACTGGATCTATGGTTCTTTGATTAAAAAACTGCCACGCCATAACAAACAATATACAGTATATCTTAACAACTACTTTACAAGTATTTCCTTGTTCAAAACCCTTCAAGAGATGAGTATAGGAGTTAGTAGAACAACGAGCCCTTATATAGCTGGCGAAGACTTTCCTCTGCTATTGAAAAGCCTCAAAGACTATGTGACCTATATCCTATATAACATGGGTTGTGTAATGGAGGTTCAGAAGGTATTTTGCTTTGCCTGGCAATACAATAATATTTTACTAGGCTTGTCAACTATTCACACTATGGATGAGCATACAGACTTTATTGAGTGGGATCGACGGCGGCCTATAAAGACAAGTACAAATGCCAGTATCGTTCGTCCAGGATTTGGAGAGCATGGAAAAAGATTTAGATCCCTCGCGTTATTGACGATTATAACCACTATCTAGGAGGGGTCGACATTGCAAATCAACGCCGGGCTACAATGAGACTCATCAACGAACCTATTGCTCATGGTGGCCACTGTGGAATTGGTTATTGGACACAGCTGTCATCAATGCATATAAAATCCAGTGCATATGGCGACAAGCGCGTTAGATCCAGAAGAGCTCTCATATTAGATTTCGGGAATCATTATGTTAAGAGTTATTCAAGTTAAAAGCGGCTGTTCCCCCCAAAAAGCGGACAGCGAAGGAGATAGATCTACCAGCATGTCGATTGGATTCTTTACTACCCCATGATCTTTCTTGAAGATCCAAAGGTCGTATGTGTTGTATATGGTGTCTCTATATAATTAACAAGCGATAGCGAGGTTCCAATTATCAAAAACATGATGCCATGTAGATGACGACATGGGATTGCAAAGCGTGCTAGGTGCCACTATGCCAGCTGGACTCTGGGCAGGCCTGTTGGAGAGAATTCCATACTCTTAACGATGTTATATAATTACCTAATGAGAAAATCATATTTTGTATATTTTTTGAACCATTCTGGGCAAGTAATACAATAGAATCTATTGGAGTTCTGTCGAATTCTTACCTAAAATTATATGGTATTTGCGATAGTGTTCCAAAATAGGTTTTATAAGGATTCGGGCAGTATGCGCAGGAACCAATGAGACGCGGCAGGTAAAAAAAAAACATGCTCATTTGCACAAGATGGTTACAGCCAAGGGGATATACGACTAGCGAATCTTTAAGGTAGCAGTAGAAGAGGCTGTATATGTGTTTCTAAACTAATGAGAGATACGGAATGGCTAATTTCAGGCTGTTAGCGGCGCAAATGAGAGCATTAATAAACTAGTAATAGTGGAGAATATGAGACTAGTCTGCTATAGCTAAAAGTAGCCTTGTGATATCATCATTGATACCTATCATGTATGTGTTGATGGATCGGTCATAGATAGGATGGATAAATCCACGTAACCTTGCACGTGCTTGAGGTAGACTTGGCTTTTACTAAGGAACAAATTAAAGAAAAAAAAACTAAGTTGTTTAATATTAACAATTTCCATTAAGATGCTTATATGCATGAAATTAATGACATGAGCTTAGTACATCGCTGACAATAAATGATAGAGTAACGAAATTAGGCGGAATTAAATACTCAGTGTAGTAGAGAACTTGATTAAAGAGCTGCCCGATACAACTAAGAACTAGTACTACTCACTTAGGTAAACTTCGGATATGGCTGTCATATACGTAGAGAAGAGCAATGGCTATTCCTTTTCCAATTTCACAGTCCACTCTCGCTGTGTCATATCGACCTCAACTTCATCCACATTTCAAGTGGCTTTTTCTCGACCAGGAGGAATGTCCTCAGCTCCTCCCACTTTAGCTTCTTCCCCTCGATCGCCTCGAAATCGAATGTCCACAGTAACTTTGCGAGCACCAGCCGCATCTCCGCCCACGCAATGTGTTGCCCCATGCAAGCCCGTGGACCGACGCTGAACGGCTGGACAGCGCGGCGCTCGTCGTGGAAGGAAGGGGAGTTGGGATCCGTGCTGGCTTCGGGGAGCCAGCACTCGGGGAGGAAGGATGAGGCAGAGTGGAAGTATGTTGGATCGCGGTTGAGAGAGTATGCTTGGATAGAGACTGGGGTCTGATGGAGATTGGATTCTCATTGAGAGGGAATAATAGATGGAGCCAGAGAGCATGATGAATTAACTTACGCCGCCAGATAGCCACACTCCGCATACAGTATCACCACCCACCGGGACTCATCTGGGGAGCATCCATGGAACGGGTGGGCAGAGCCTTAGGCCCTCACTGAGAACGGTATTGAGGTAGGGGAGATTCCGTACGGCCTCCAAGGTAATTTCGTTTCCGCTCTGAAAGGTCTTGCGTACCTCTTTCTCGAGGATAGCGAGTTTATCTGGATTGAGTCACAAGATAATTCAGCGTACCACACAGGACGGCCGCCGTGGTTTCACTTCCAGCAGTCGTCAGGATCATGAAGGTTGCATTAATTTCACCGATTGGCAGTCCGATTTCGCCATTTTTGTTGATTACATGGGACATGATGTCCGGTCGCTCGAGCTCCCAGTTGAGCGACGCTGCACCTTGTCCACAATCTGCTGGTAATAATCCACCTGTGTCTTCTTGAGCGACGGAGGCACACACTTTATGAACAAGGATTCCACCCAGGGGATAAAACCGTGCGGCGGCAACAAACGAAGCGGCTTTCACGCTGTTGAGAAGCAGCGCAATCCACGGGTGATATCGCGAGTGCTGGAGGCAGTCGAAGGACTCGCCAAATCCCAGGTCTCCGAAGATATCAAAGGTGGTGTAGTTGAACCATGGCGCAATGTCAATTTCTACTCCCTTGCCGTCCTCGGCTTCGCTCACCCGCTCGTGCAGCCGTACAATGAGTAGACTGACATACCTTTGCACTATCGGTTCCTGGGCCCTCAGTGCGCGTGGTGTGAAGGCCGGAGTGAGGAGTTTGAGTATGCGGGCATGCAACTCAGGATCGATGGCAGTGAGCAACGAGTCTGGCTGGTCTGGCCGCCTCTTCCACCAGATAGGGTCCTTTAGAAACTGCTGGTGGTCTGGACGAATTTGGAAGATATCCGCCCAGGCTTCCGCTTTGGAAAAGGTGACCTCATCTGGCGCAATTCGTAAGATGGGTCCATATCTCCGGTGAACCTTTTCGATGTCGTGCACGATGGTCCCCTTGAGAAGGGCCCATACAAAGGGGAAGTGTGAGGCCGACCAACTGCGAGGGCCGGGGATAGGGGCGAGAGGGTGGAAGTAGAGGTTGTAGATGACTTTGAAGAGGGGATACTAGATGCCATCAGTCTTCTCCCAGGCCTATGTTTAAGATCCATACCGCTAGCAACAACACTAGAGCCACGCCCAAGCGGCCTGTGGTTGCAAGGAAGTCATTCAAGACCATGTTGATGGTGTTCGCTGAAGTATGGAATCTGAAACTCCGACCACGGTGTAAAACAGTCATAAGATGTGAAGACGAAGTAGGAGAAAAGGAGAAACGAGTTTGACTTCACGCCTTGAGGGTGATTTCCGACAGTTATACAGGTCGCCAGCTCACCAGGTCGGTGGGAATAGCAGACACTGGTAATGAGCCGGTAACAGAGTAGTATTTATCAGGTTTTTCCAATATAATTGGTCACCAGGTTGGCAATGTTCTCACCAGGTCATATTTTTGGTATTCGAGTGTCTCACCAGGTTGCAACTTTGTATTTTTGTATAGTTTATTAATAAGACCTGCTTGCTAACCTACAGGGATTAGTTGGGACTGGTTATTGCTGCCCAGTAGTTATAGTGACCTGGTGAGTGTCTTTGGAAAGTCGAAATACATAGCATAGGTATTATATAAAATCCAATATAAAACTATTTTAGTGTATAGGTGATACATATTTGAAATACCTAGTTCCTCTTAGTAGTGAGCAGGAATAGTATATATTATTATTACTGGTTAAGGGGGACGCTGAAGGATGAACTGCTGAGAATCGTGAAGGGCCATGATAGGACAAATGAGCGAAGCTACATAATGAATCACGTTCAAATAACTTTGACATAGAAATGCAGCTGAGACATGACAATATCAGGTGCGCATGAAGTTTTGTATTGTGTAAATGCAGAATATAGTATTAGGCACTTTTATTATATATAGGGTTAAAGGTAGTTATATACGTTGTTATTAAAAAAAAATGTCAGGAGCAGCACATGCACATGCTGTATATATATACTATTCAGTTCCAAGCACAAACTTAATCCCCTTGACCACATTCGCCCCAAACGTCCGTCCCGTCTTCAAGGACGGAAAGACGAAAAAGTAGTGCGGGAACCCCATGTAATGGTCTCGTTTCACCTTGACGCCCGCGTCTTTCAGCGCGTGCTCCAGCACGATGCCGTCGTCCCGGAGGATGTCCTTTTCGCAGGTGACGAGGTAGACGGGCGGGTAGGACGCGAGATGCGGCGAGATGGCGACGAAAACGGTGGCGTCGGTGGGTTGGGCGCCGGCACTTTCTGCGTGTGTGTTAGTATTCGTATACAGATAGACATCACCTAGGTAAGCGCTCACCAAACGCTACATCCATGCAATGGCGGTCGATGAGAGGGACGTCCACCGCGTTCTCCGTGTACGACTTGTACAGGTGCTTGTACTTGGCTGGCGGATTGTCCATGTGCGAGGTAATGGGGTTCATGGCGACAGTGCCCTGGATGAGATGTCGCTGGCCGTTCCGCACGAGCTTGTCCGTGACCGCGAGCGCGAGTCCGCCACCAGCCGAGCCCCCGATGGCGAAGAAGGCGTCAGGGTTGCCGTTCAGCCTGGCGGCGTTTTCGTGGGCCTGTCCTCGCATTACTACTGTTATTCGTCATGAATAGATGGAGAAACTCACCCAGAGATACGCATCGTAGCTGTCGTCGATCCCAGTCGGGAGCTTGTACTTGGGCGCCAGCCGATAGTCGACACTGACGAGGATGCACGGCGTCTGCTCGGCGATGAACCGGCAGATGGCGTCCTCAAAGTCCAGGTTGCCGCTGATGTAGCCTCCACCGTGATAATACACGCCGACGGGGAGTTTCTGGCCGGCCGGGTTGGGGTCGGTGGGGGTGTAGATGCGGACGGTGACGTGCTCGTTGATCTTCTCGTCGTCTGTAGAAGCAAGTCAACGATATTCTAGAAATAAAATAAGAAACGAGACGGATATGCTGTACGAGCTTGCACCGCGGCAGAGGGAGGCCCCCACTGCTCTCCCAGGACGGCGCCTAGGCTGTTGTACTGCGAGATGATGGAGTGGACGTCACCGGTAAGAACAGGGCGCTTTCCGAGAGAAGCCTCGAGCTGTTGCCGTTAGAATAAGAAAAATATAACGGTAACAGGACTAATGACAGGTACTCACCTCCAGCCATTCGGGGTCGTATCCTTCGGTAGTCATGTTGCTAGCAGTGTCAACAAGCGGGGTTGTCTTCAAGGACTACGAATGAGAAAAAAAAAAAGAGAAACCACAACAGAACAACTGATATTGACAAAGCAGAATAACTATATTTATATCTATAATTCAACGTTTAACAAGATTATTTCCCTTTTTCCCATGCCGTTGGGGGCTATCAATTGCTCTATACATATACGTGCTCGACTTAAGAACCTGAGTAGGAGGCTGGCTACACGCTAGGATAGCGCACCGTCATCGTACGCAAGGTACCCCACTCGCTCGCACCGATCGACAGGCTGGCAGGCTGGCAGGCTGGCAGCAGACCCTGGCAAGGGACAGATAACATGCGCTGCAGTGTAAATCGTTGACTCGGGCCGAACCCGTCGAGCTGGTCTTAAGACATCAACATATCTATCTGCTTTTGAGAACAAGGATTTAATTCACAGCTTGTCTGAAATATTTTATTTCCATGACAGGCTTCACAGGCTTAAATTTAGGAAATGACTATGACCTATCACTAGTACTAGCCCGGCCATGAATTTGGGAAATGCCTTAGTCCATTGGGTCCCAACCGAGGGGGGCGGCCCGAGCCCAGTCCATCCCAACCGGTGGGTAACGTTGGTTAGGTCCCCTTCATCATCCGTCCTGCTGGAATCACGGTGAGAGCCCCTCGTCTTGCATTGTATTGGGAAGGAGTCTGCCTCCTTTAAATCTATCCTAGACCTAGTCGTAAATGGAGGTAGTAAAAGGTTAGTCCTGCAGTAGTACTACTGCTAGATTCCGCACCCAAAACTTGGGAATTCAAAAATTCCCAACAGTCGGGTAGACGTTAGGGACATGTAGCTGGTATTTTAGCATGGTCTTGGCAATAATTTCCTAAAAAATTAATAACATTAATTTAAGTAGAGTACTGTACGGAGTACGCCGTCAGGTGATCAAACCCTGTAGTTTGTTCTCTAGAGCCAATCTATGACGTCAATGAAACATTTTCTTGATTTGCATTTTCGACATTAAGCACGGATGGATTATGTGTCTGTGCGTGTATATAGTTGTCCGGATGGATAACAGACGTGGCTCCACTCCAATGACAGGTCCGTCTGTTGTGTGTCCGTGGGTTAGAACGGACAGTAAGCATGCTCTGCATTGATCTTGCCGAACAGGGAAATATCCTTCCGAGGTTGAAGACCTGTCATAACAATAGCAGTAGATAGAGACATGTCCTTATCGAGTCTAATATATACTATGTACAGTACAACGTAATCTAGAGAGAGGCTACTGCTGCAGTATCCAGCCTTGATGTAGTGGCGAGGCTGATAAAGACATGCGTTGTCTTCGATTAAGCAGCAGCAGGTATAGAGGTCTCTGCATCGAGATGGACACAGTCAGCTAATCCGGTATGCATTTATAGATGATACGGCAGTCTAGGATTGGTTGCCGCTTCTTGCTGTTTGATAGACAAGACAGAAGCAGCAAGTATTAAGTAGACTGACAATCACTCTCAAAAATCAATAGATTACGCAGAGAATTCTTGGGAAATCATGTCGATCTTCCCTCGTATTTTCTGTACCCGTCGCGCGTCACTTGATCGTGATTCTTGAAGATTGCGTCGCCATGGTTTGTGTCTAAGGTCAGATCTACATAACATTACATTCCTCAGAATGATTTGTCGCCTGCTTTATTAGTGACTAGGTCTGGTGTATATTGCCATGGTCATGTTGTAATGTGGCCTGGCTTAATGTTTTTGTCTAATAGGTCTAACTATTAGGGTATGTATGTAGATGCAAAACACGCCAGCAGATATGCAACAGTTGATTTTCTATAATTCTGAGGCAGACATATCTGTGTTAGTCTAATTAACAAATAATGCGGACCTTCTTTCTTTTCTCCTCAAGGTGGAGCGCTTCTACAATACAGCACTGCTATTGTCGGATCCAGGTTATTTTAACGAAATCGAATAATAGTAACAATAACGACAGAATGATAAGAGAATATACCCGACTATACCAGGATCTGCCTCTTCTGGTACTGTCCCACGTGCACACCCTAACCTGTTATGGCCTAGCTGCTGCGCCACAAATCGGCCGATTCGGACTAACCCAGAATGGTTAGACACGCACGTCCTGACGCGCTGCGGCGATGTCATTGCTCGGCGAACTTCATCTCTCATATTGTTTGATGCCGCCCTCAGGATATCTGCCGCCAGCGCAATCTTCCTTTTATTTCTTTCGTTTTGTGTCCTGCGGTACTGTATATCTTACCACCTGATAGATCTGCAGCTCTGCAGCGGTAGCTGCGACTGCCAAAATGGCTCCTTCAGACGACCTCAAGGCGCACGCCGCCTCGTCCCATGATTTTTACGCCCTCCTTGAAGTCTCCCCCGCCGCGTCGGAGAGCGAGATCCGTCGTGGATACCGACGCGCAGCGCTCAAGTACCACCCCGACAAGATCGCCAATCCAACCCCCGCAGAC
>NW_013562838.1:0-16831 GCF_000968595.1 Rasamsonia emersonii CBS 393.64 | reverse complement strand
ACTCATTTGCTCGGATGGACTTTGTAGGTGATCTGCGTGGAGAATACAGTGACGTGGTTTGTCCGATGATGGGCCGATGGCTAGATCCTCCGAGTCAACGTCTGTCTAGGGAGTAGATACAAGAATTAAAGTATCAGGCTATGTTGCCCTGGAGCTACAACGCAAGAGTCACGTTTTGTTCACCAGCATAACAAGATGTTGTTTTCATCCTACAGTTTGCTGCTCCTCCTGCCGGTGGCGATCTACTCGCTTTACAGGCTATTGAGGATAGGGAGACGCCATCCTCGCATGCCTCCAGGACCACCAACTGTTCCGGTGTTGGGCAATGCTCTCCAAATCCCTACAACTGGGTTGGGCAAGAAGTGAGTTGCAAGGTAGTTTTTCCATTTTAAAGATTTGTTCTAACTATCATAGATTTAAAGAATGGGCCGACACGTACGGGCCTATCTTTTCGCTGACCATCGGCCCGACGAAAATCGTCGTGCTGTGTGACCGGAGAGCGGCCAACCAGCTGCTGGACAAGAGAGGGAGCATCTACTCCGACAGGCCCTTTAACTACGTCTCTAACTATGTCACCCATGGCGATCATTTGACCCTAGAATGCCAGACGCCGTCCTGGAGAGAGAAACGTTCTGTTGTCACGCGTAATCTGAATCCAAAGAGTCTGGATGAGAAGCATTTCCGAATTCAAGAGGCTGAGTCAGAAACCCCCCAGACAACTCCCGCCTCCATGCTCTAGAGCGCAGCAAGCTGACTTGGAGAGGTCCTCAGAGCGGTCATATTTATGAACAACCTCTTAAAGGCTCCAGATCGGATCTTTGATTATGTCCGACTATATACTGTCTCCGTGGCGAGCAGCATTATCTGGGGCCAGCGAGTGGCGAGTCTGGACTCTTTCTGGTACAAGGATTTCTACGAACTGATGAACTTGGTCGGTGGCCTTCAGTCCTTTCGCAAATGTCAATGATGAATTTTACTAACCGGATCTTCACCTATAGTGGCTGGAGACACAAGAGCCCGGAGCGAATCCACCGATCGACGAATTTCCCATCCTAAAATATCTCCCTGGCTATTGGAAAAGGCGAGCAAATAAATGCCGTGCCATGATGGATGAAATGTGGGACAAAGCCCGAGCCATGGTCGACGAGCGAAGAGCCAAGGGCATCCGGCGAGACTGTTTTATTGATGACAAACTAGATGAATACAGCACCAAGGGTTGGCCCATGTCACAGCACGCGTTTAATAACCTCTTTGGTGAACTGCTTGAGGCTGGGGCAGACACAACTGCCAATCAAATCCTGACTCTTATTTTAGCATTGGCTAAAAACCCTGAGATACAGAAACGAGCACAGAAGGAAATTGATGCGGTTTGTGGCACCCAGCGGGCTCCTCTGTTCTCGGACTTTGACCGTCTCCCTTACATCAACTGTATTGTCAAGGAAGGAATGAGATGGAGGCCGACGTATGTTTTTCTGCCTTCCAGATATAGCCGGACACTTATGACAGAAGTTCTGTCTAATTAATCCACCAGAGCTTCTACCGGTCTGCCGCACATGGTCACCCAAGGTTAGAAGCCTTTTGCTCTTTCTTTCGTGACTTAAGACAGTTCATGAACGCTAACCCAAATCTGCTCCACACAGACGACGAATACGAGGGCATGCTGATTCCAAAGGGCTCAATTGTTTTCCTTGGGATCTGGGCCATGCATCACAACGAGAAAATATACCCCGACCACGACGAGTTCAACCCTGATCGGTTCCTGAACCATCCAAAACTTGCCAATGAGTATGCCGTCAGTCCTGACTACAATAACCGAGATAAGTTTACCCCTCTCTCTCCCACATGACGCTGCTTCAGGGGGTTCTAACTGTGGTAATTACATCACTACGGCTACGGCGGCGGCCGTCGAATGTGTCCAGGTATCCACCTCGCCGAGCGGAATATGTGGCGGATTACCGCGAAGCTGCTGTGGGCGTTCGATATCTCTGAGCCAGTCGATCCGGTCTCGGGGAATGTCATTCCACTGGATGTCAATGCATACAATTCCGCTATCCTGCTGTGTCCGTTGCCGTTTACCGTCAGGGTAACTCCGCGGAGCAAGGAGCATTTGGCTTGTATTCAGAGAGAGTTGGATGGTGCCTTGAAGTTCATGTCCCAGTGGGAGTGAAAATCAGACCCCTTTTGAAATTTGGGCGATAGGGTCAATATCAATATACAGGTTTTTATTTTTGCGGAGCGTAGCGAAGCAATGTATTTACTGGCAAAACTGTAAAAAAAAAAGACCACACTGCTGATTGGTTGGCGCTCTGGCTTCCAATTGGGTGCAAATTCTGGCGATCTTATTAGTTAGCTTTTTAAATGACAAAACATGCGACTTCCATCTGTTTTCTGCTTAGTGTTACAATTTAGGTATATACCTAGGTAACTGGCCCCGCAGGGAAGGGGGTTCTACGAGGTCTTCCCCCTAGAATGTTTTAGTGTCAGCGATGGAAGGCTGAACTCAGTAAGAGAAGGCTCGTATACAGACAGTATGGCTTTGATATTGACTAGACGAGGTCGCTCAGGGGGAGAGAAAGGAGTGCAGCCCCTAAGTGGGAGAAAATCCTATATAGGTGGCTTAGTGCCGGCGCAGGCGCTGATTAATGGCCAGCTGACTAAGCATATGGAGGGGGCTTTGCAGGCCTACTTGCTACGCAAGGTCTTAGGTCGTTTGCGCCCTACGAGGTATAATATACAGGTTTTATATATATATATATATATGTCTGGCTGTTTGAGATGTAGCGCGGTTAGACATATATGACAATCAAGTACGTGTATAATTGTGTTCAATTAAAACCTACCGTGGGTGTATTCGGGATACCCCACTCTCACCAAGCGCAGGTGCGGGGAACACTATTGAAGTCGGACCAATTCCTTAGTTAATTGATCTTTCAATTGTCCGAAGTCACTCCGTTGCTGGTGTCGATGTCAACCCCGCAAATCTCTCCTTTTACCAAGCTCGGTTAGAGTTTGAGTCACACGACGGTTTCTAGGGTTTTCTTCTGTTGTTGCTCATTCTTTGACAGCTCTGTGAGCTCTAAGAACGGCTTGATTCTCCTAACTAGGTGCGCGCAGGCGCTGGTGGGGTGGCCCATGCGAGCCGAAGATCTGCCTGGAGCCTCAGGCGCCAACATTCTTTATGCTAAATGCATGCATGCTGCATGGCAGGATAAATCCTAGCGATGTCATCTACATTCGAGTACAGTAAATACATACAACAGCCACTGAGGGGACACTGAAGAGCAACCGCTAGCGTCCCTATAATGGGATGCCCACCGTAAAGCCACCATCAACCGCGATGTTCACTCCTGTCACCCACTGCGCGTCATCCGAACACAGAAAAACGACCACTTTAGCAATGTCCGACGGCTCTCCCAGCCGCGGCCACGGTGTGCTCTTTCTCATTTCCGCAATGATCTTCGGGTCGTTGAAGTTGGTGCTAGATAAGGCTGTTCTCACGACGCCAGGGCACACAGCATTGACGTTGATGTAGTCCTTCGCGTGATCAAGCGCCACGTTGCGCGTCAGCATCGACAAGGCGGCTTTACTAGCCGCATAGGTTGCTTCGCCTCCGATGGCCGTGATACCCGCCGATGAGGAGATATTGACGATGCGCCCGCGAGAGCCAGACTCGTCAACGGGTTGTTTGAGGAATTGCTTGATGGCCTGTCTCATTGCTGTCGCGGGACCCTTACTGTTGATGCTCAGCATCGCGTCCCACATTTCCTCTGTCTCTTTGACGAATTCTCGCAGCGGTAGCCAGAGGCCGGCGTTGTTGACGAGGATGTTGAGCTTTCCGTATTGCTATATCCATATGTTGTCCATGTTAATAACCAACTCTTAAGAAATTGTAGAAAATGTAAGTGAGCCAGCCTATGGCCAAGCTGACCTCAACAGCAAAGTTCACGAGGGCAATGACCTCGTCGGTCTTGCCCATGTCGCATTTCTGGAAAACACTCCGCCCGCCATTCTGAATGATGACCTCGTGTGTAGGGATGTGCTTGTCGGGCTCGAACCCTTTCGCGGATGCTTCTGGTCGGAGATCGGAGCACACCACGGACGCGCCCTCTTGGGCTAGAGCAAGGGCAATGGCTCGGCCCATGCCAGATGACGAGCCGGTGACGATTGCCACACGGCCGTGAAGCCTTCCTGAGCCGTCGTTTTTGTATAGTGTAGACATTGGAGTAAAAGTGACCGAGTTCACGATTCTGGGAAAGGGGAGAAGAGGCGGGGTTAGAGAAGGGGCAAGGAGGATTATGGAAACGACTTTCCAACGGCGTTTATTTTCATGCAGATAGCTTCCATCCACTCCATAACACCATGTCCCTAACCTTTTATGCATAGCAGGTAGCGGATAACTCGGCTTAGGCTTCACGGAACAATTGCGTAGCAACTGGTGATGATCCGAAAACGTGCCGAACCCCAAACTTCGTTAGAGCTGTCCAACTCCGCAATTGTTTTATCACGTAGTAGCCGTTGGCTTAGACTCGAATATCTTCAGGATCTCTTTTATCAATTGACGCAATCAACATTCGGGCACGAGAATTGAATCTGTTGGAACGTCAACCACGAAAGATGCAGAGCAAGAAAGTCATCCAACTGATTATCTTTCCTCACCGGCCCATCCACGCCGATAAAGAGCTGGATGCCGATATCGATGGGCCACTTCAACTTCTCTTGAGGTAACGAATATCATTGTGTAGTACTATCAGGTCTCGAAAACAAGCACTGACCATTTTATGCCCGAAACAGCGCAAAAGGCCTCCTTGCCGCCTACCGAGGCCGCAAATTTGAAGAACGATTCACGAGAGTCTATCTCCTTGTTTGGGACAGTCTCGCTTCCAGCCATGGATTTTTCACGTCAGCCGCGTATGACAAATTCAACACGCACATCCAGCCCGCGCTGAAGGGTCGCAAGATCACCTGGACGCAGCATGCGGAGATTAACGCCTCCCCGCTGAGTGACACTCAACACTTTGATAGTATCCTGTCTTCGCCTGCCATTGAAGTCGCGTGGACGAAAGTGGTCGAGGGGAAGGTTTCCGGTTACTACGAACAGTTTGATAAGGTCGTCCGGCCCATCCTGAACAATGAACCTGGATGCGATGGCTTTTTTATTAGCCCCCACTTGGAGAACCCGCAGAATCAGATCCTGCTGATTAACTGGAAGAGTGTTGACGTAGGTCCACCTATTTCCTTATGTTATCTCCGTTTAGCCCATTTTGGGAATTTGTGTGCGTGAAGACAGATTAGTAATAAATCAATAACAGGCTCACCACGTCGACTTCGAGAACAAGGATACTTTCAAGCAGTGCATTGATGCACTTTATGACTATTACGGCGAATTTGTGGTTCCGTGGCATATTGTCGAGCTGAAGAAGATCTTCGGATAAAAAGGTTCGGAAAGATTGTTGACCCTTTTTTTTTGAATAAGGAAACAACATAGCTTAGCAGTGAATTAAGCGCGGAATGGGAGCTTCTGCATAGTGAAGCTATCACGAAGTAGGGTCTATGCTTGATGGCTAGTAGACGGAGTAGCAGTTCATGGACTTCGTTCTAGGGGCGATGCCGTGGAATATAGGGATCGACATGATCACAGTCTTCAAATGCTTTACACTCAAATTCTAGTTCAATTTTTGTTCTATAGGTTGCCAGGTGTAGTCGGGAGAGTTTTTAATTAGTCGCTGGAGATCCTCTTAACAAAATAAGTAAGGGAACATGTGCAGTCTACTGCGAGAACAGGGACTCAATTCATATAGAAGTTTTTTTTTTCTGCAAAACAATTGGGACTTTGACTTTCCATTTTAGGCCCGGGCCGGTACTGCTGTTTGCTCACTGGGCAGACCTATAAAGCATGGGGTGAGCTATCTCAGCTCATATTCTTTATGGTCAGCTAGAATATCTAGTTTGAAGACGAAGAAATTTCTATAACAGTACAATTATTAATAAGATAAAACAGTGAACCGCTAGATAATACTAATAGCAGAAAATATAAGTCAGTAAATGCAACAATATACATCCTATACATACAATGCAGGTTATATAACAACAACTGAGTCAAACAGAAGAACATTTGAGTCTTCAAATAGTTGATGGAGTGGAGCAAAAATACCCGACTATCTAGATACTTCTTGACAAGTTGTAGATAGCTTCAAAAATTCTATGATACAAACGCCTATAGAAATTGTGTTAACAACGACAACAAAAAAAAAGAAAAGAAAAGAAAAACGACAATCTCCCATAGGATATCTCTAGTTAATAAGTGAAGAGCATGTGTTGACCGAATACCAGTTCCAACTAATCACAATCTCCAAACAATTTTAAACGCCACACTGACCAAAATCTTTTTTTGTTGGTGGTTCAACCTTTAGACATAGGGAAAAAGTTAGAATAAGAGAAATAGGAAACGTTGATGTTTTACCCTCTTCCTCCATTTTTGGGGACCAAATCTCATTCTTCATATCTCTTCTGCCGTTTTTCCGCTTGTTGAGCCTGCGCTGTTTGATGAAGTTCTTGATGGTCCTGTTGTTTTCTCTTTTGGTCTTCCCTTTGCTTTCTTCTCACCCCTGCCTCCTTCAGACTCTTACGTTTATTGCACGCCTAAAATAAAGCTCTGTCTTTTCGATAATCTTCAAGCGAATCCCTCAATTGACGCTCCAGTGCTTCCAGAGGTAGCTTGTCTTCAAGTTCGCAAAATTTCTGACAAAAATTTTTGCTGAGGGACCTAGTGCTGTGAAAGGTTTTGATAACCTTGCCTTCTTGAAAAGGTTTGCTGAGGGAGAATACATAAGTCCATAAAGAAGGGGGGAGTTGTGTTGAGTCTGGATGGCATGTTTCTCTGGTACAGAACCACATCTCAGCCGTAAAGGTTCCCACGAGTAAACAGTTTCCATGATCCTGATCCCACCTAACAATATGAGCAGCAAGGGCATTATTAGTCTTGAAACATTGAAGAATCTCTGGGTCTGATAAGCCCCAACACAAATCTTCTTCTTTGTTGTTGTTTTCACCACTTTGCTCCTTAATGTCTATTGCAATAACCAGCTCAGTGATGTTGTCGGTTCCATACAACAAGGCCTTTGCATCTTCGAGCAGATCTTTCCTGGTGGATGAGAAAGCAACTTCAAGAGCTATCAAGGGAAGAAAGGATTCATTCTCTGTGATAGAACTGTCAGGCGCCTTAAGACTGCCTTCATATTTGCCGCTGGTAAGGCAGAATGCTAGTTGAACAAGTTAGTAACTATGTTGGATTAATCATATTATCCTGGCATCTGTTACTCACTTTTGTCCTGATAGATTGTTAGATTCACACTATCTTCCTCTTGAACCTTGCCCACTACCTCTTTAAACCAGTCACTTATGACATTAACTGTCTTTCCATGCACAGGGCCTTGTCGTGCCTCAATAATGATGTTTTCAAGGTGGGCATCATATTCAATGCCGCCCAGGTCGTTTTTGTTGCTCCAAATTATAAATTCCTCAAATTTAACCTTAGGAGTTCTATTTAGTCTGAAATCTTCCCTTGACCTGAGATTATTTGTCACATACCTTGAATTTGTCAATTACCATCCTTCCAACAATTGCATTTTGCAGAGCCTCCACAGTATCACTCTTCAGGTTCTGAATTGATTCAACCCCTTCAAGGATGTGATTGATGACATCCTGCTGAGGATCCATTCTGCATACCTGCAAAAGTTCTTCGGTCTTAGGCCTTGCTTGTTTGCACTGGTCATGACCAAGGAGAGCAGCCCCGTCAGCCTTTATCAGTTTGTCTGAGGGTTCAGACGCGGGATTGGTCTTTGTGCCAGAGAGAGGGGCCTGAGGAATTGGTTTCATGATGGACTTGAAAGTGCTTTGGCGCTTGACAAGGGTAGGTGGCAGGGCCCTTGGCGCATGACTCGACTGCTGGCCATTCTCACGAGTCGACAGAAATGCAGGAGGTAAAAGGGAGAGAGTTTTTGTGTCACCAATGACCTCTGTCATTATCCCTTGGCTGTTACTATGAGGGGTCTAGAACCTTGGTCAAAGATGCCAATATGATGAATATAAGCCTGGGGATTTGTTCCGCAACTGATGAAAAAGAGGAATCTATACCATTGGCCTTCTATAGCAGAGCCTATGATGGCAAGTAATAGATGGGTGAGGTTATATATCTTGTAATCATACTGCTCTTGTCTCTCTTCTTTTATTTATCTTACTGGTCTGTGTATACCGATAGAAAGCTTCTAAGCCTGGGGAGAGCTGCATATGAGACAGAGAGCCTGTTTGAAGGCCTTTTTTTTTGTTTTCCAAAAGAAGAAACAACTCTACAATTACAAAAATAAAGAAGACAGTGGTCATGGAACAAAGACTGTCTTGAACCAATTTTCTCACTACACCGGTCAACATCTGCCGTCCATGTATCCACATTGAATAAAGAAACGGTCCTCTTTATTCAAAAGCCCTGTGACCTATAGGTAGGATTCCCAGCATCCCTCCCAAAAAAAAGAAAGAAACCTGGTCTGGTCCTGGAACTAAATCAAGACATTGGGTGTGTAATAAGGTGCCGCTTCAGAGTCACATCCTCAAAATCAAGAGTTCCATGGCTGGTCTAATGCCAGCTTCTTGAGCATTCATTTACAACTTTGCCTCCAACTTGCGGTGTATGAAGGACTCGGCCGTCTGAGGCCCTTCTAATGCTCCCACCCTTCTCCCTTCCCGGTTCCAACCCGTCTCATCAAATTTCGTAGGGAAGCTAGCGAGGAAAGGAGATTATAGGCTGGGAAGGCGACGATAATATAACTTCAATAGATACGCGTAATACAGATAACTAAATCCCAACATATATACAAAAGAAACCCGCGACGTAATATAGAATAGAGCTATCCCTGCTTACCACGCCCGTGTATACCTAGCGAAAAGCCTCTCAGTAGCTCATTCCCTTCCCATTGTCGTTTAAAGAAGTTAATCACCATGCGGAACCATGGTTGAATATCATAGAAATCCTTGCCCGATGCCCCTGTCGGAGGGCTTTCTCTCCTCAACCATTCCCCCAGTATCCCCGACAATCCTACGCTATGGAAAGTTGGTATACAAAGCGCTAGCCTCGGTTTCCCGCTTCCCCGTAGCAGATCATGTCGGCTCAAGCCTGTCTCCACATCAATCCAACCCACCCTAGAGCATGACAAGTTGGCAGCACTGGCTTTCGCAGCGTGGCGCGGCAGTTGCCTCAGGAGCCCAAGCTCAGCCAGGTGCGACATAAACCGAAGATAATCCATTATCTTCCTTCATACTTCTGAAACTTGGAAAGCATAAGCCAACACATTTAGTGTTACAGCCTCAACTCACTGTTATATTCTGACCGTATCTGCTCCAGGAAAGAGTTTGAATCTAATTTGCAAGGCTAACAACAGCTCAAGGCTAACAGACGACAATCGCTCTCTCCGATATGTAAAAATAGTGTCAATAGACAAGAACAAAACTGTGTATGAAATTTCTGGCAATGGTAGGTTAACTAGGCCAATTATTGAAGGGATGAAAATCCCCAAGATACGCTGAAAGCAAGACAGCATACAATGGGAATCCTGAGGGAATGACTTATGTGTTCCTAGTCGATCTCCACGCCTGCCTCGTGGCTGGGCTGTGAAGAGCGGCTGGCGGAAGTGAGGCTAACATGGAGGCACCTGACATGTTCACAGCTACAGCAAGTGTCATGTTGGTAATCAGGCTGCGAAAGCCGATAATATGATCAACAAAACGGTATTAATTGTTCTCTATATTCTTTGGAGGGCTCTAGGTCACGCAACATTAGTGATGGGGATTATACCGGGGAGTTCCAACACTTAGATCAGCAATCGTCCTTTGCCAAGTCACCAAGCCACCTGCAATAATCTTATACCTCTATTGCGTTATCTTATCCTGTGTTCGCACACGTACTGCAAGGAGGTATTAGATGGTCACATCGAGTGGAAGAACTGCGCGGCGGTTGTTTATAAGGTCTGTTATTTTACGGAAACCCAAGGGAATAAATGCTGGATGTAAGATTTGGAGGAAGAAATTGATCTGTTGATAGTCTTGCACCAGAAGCATTTTTTCTGAGATCAAGTTAGGGTCTTTCTTTTGAACTAGAATCGACAGGCGCCGGTGATTATTATTTGTTGGATCCGCTAAAGACGCTCTTTCAGCTATCTATAAATACAAAAAGAACCCTGCAGGCAAAGTTCTTCTGTCTCTTTCGGAAACTCTCATTTTCAGTTGCCGTTTCGCAGTTAAGTTATAGCATTACATAGGGGAGATGACCTTCCAGCTCGTCGCCAATGTCCAACTCGAAAAACGGCTGCTCACAGCGGAGGAGTTGCGAGAGATGTGGGGGCTAGATGCCGTTCAGATGCCGAAAACCATTCCAGTCACAGAGTTACACTGGCAATACTGTCTAGGCAAAGTGCTGTGGTGTATCTTCGAAGGCGAGGGTGATGCAGACATCATCCTGGGCCGGTCCCTCCAGATCGAGGCAGAACGAAGATTCCCTGAGTTTCATCACACGCCAGAACCGCTCCGTGACCTAATCAAACATTGTACCGCTGGAGCTCGCGAATGGAAGGATGGGCCGATGGGGATCGTCCGTCGAGGAGGGAAAGTCTATCCACTCGGTCGTTCCGGTGTCAATGGCGAACCGGTGGCCACGTTGGAAGAAACGAAACAAGCCATTCAGCCGTTCTGGCAGCGTGAGGTGACTAAAGCAGAGCAGTTTGTCCTGGCGAAAATAGCATACGACACGGGAACTGCCCGCGAGACCGATGTGGAACTACTAGATTATCTAAGACGGCCAACGCTGAGGGAAGTACTGGATACTTTGAATGGATTTTCCTTGCCAGCATTGTAAAGTGGCAGGGGCATGGTGAATGGAAAACTCTTCAAGATTGTCGGCTTCGGTTTGCTTACTTGTCTCATCGTGTTTCCTTTCTATCTAAACTCTACTGCTGCCCATTCAAAAATCTGGAACTTTTTTTTCTTTTACAAAACCGCGACCGAGGTTCCTGTTTGATCGTTCAAAGTAACATTATCATGATAGGTAAGGATAGCCGTTAAGGATGTTAATTCCATGTCAAGAGCGGTAAAACTAGCATTGGAAACTTGCTAGTCAGAAGGGAAGGAGAGTGGGAGAAAGCACTGAGAGATCAAAGAAAATGACTCGACTCCGAGGTTGCCGGCATGAACACGACTCAAAACTGGCATACATGGACCAACAGAAAGAGAAGAATGACCACCAAGGCCCCTGATCATTATCCGTGACTACTGACTGTCAAACCTAACCGCAACTCGTGGAAAATACCACCACAGGAGGTTGAGGAGGAGGGCTATTAGGCTCTGGGCTATCACGCTCTGAGTCAGGAGAGTCTCGCTCCATCCCAAACGGGTCATGATCCCAATAATTGCGAACCTCACGGAGTGGCGCAAATATAGGATCCCACGGCAGCCACAGAGATTTTGGCAAGTCCCATGATTTCTCCGGGTTATGCAGCCACAGGCGCATCAGGTAGCGTTTGCTGTCGGCGCTGTCGGTGAATGACTTTCGACTGTGCAGGATGGCAAAGTTGTTCAGGAACAACATGTCTCCAGCACGTAGATCGATCTCAAGGGAGTTCAGCCAGTTTGCATTATTCTTGAATGGAGTGGAGTGAAGAATCTTTCTTCGCTCGTTTTCAGTACACCTACGTATCATGCACCCAGACGTGGTTCTCTTCCGTACCATGGTTGATCCCCTCACTTCCAAGCCCTACAAGATGCTGGATCCGGATTTCACCATCCTGAACCCGATCAGGTCCTGGAACAGCTCCAACGTCATTGAGCTCACTCAGGGATACGGGGCACCTCTACAACTCTGTCCACAGCTTTTCTCCAGCAAATTTGGAATCGGATAATATACCTCCATCTGCGCAGAGTATGTTCAAGCATCCTTATGGGCTAGTCAACCTCGACGAGGCCGAGCAAGAAATCCGACAATTTGTCTCGAAGAGGCTTCGTGACTACTTCACTCAAAAAAGTGGATCAGTCAGAGCCGATTACCACGCTTATCTTCAAGATGGCGTTTACGATCAGGAATCAAGTGAATGTTGGTTTTTCTTTTCTTTATTTCTCTTTTTTCTTTTTTTGCTCTTGGCCCTATGCGAATGACTTGACCACCTCCCGACACCATCGAGTAGACAAATCTCCTCCAAGACGTCCTTCAATTATGGGTCACTGCACGCTTCATTGAAGGCGGCTGGCGTTTTACCGGAACAGAGACACTTGGCCTCGCAGCAGACGGTGCAGGCAATATCCCACTGACATTTTCACCCATCATCGACTATCAAATGTCTGCCATTATTGTACAACGACTGCTCCTGCCTCTTCGAGGACGAGTTCTCCGAGAGCTCCAACGACTAACGCTTCAAAAGAAGCCGACTAACTGGCTTGTAATTTTTCTGTCGAGCTTCATCCAGCTGCACAGCTACGAGCTTCTTATGAAACAACAGAGAAATTTTGCTTTGAGGCGGAATGCACCTGTAGGAATCCTTTCTTAGAGAAGAAAAGGTCACCAAGAACGACGCTAACGTGACTCTAGGTTCGGTACTCCAACATGAGTCTTGTTCGTAGCATCCACGCCGGTGCGAAGACAATCCTGGCTCATTTCCACTACCTGAACAAAGGCCAGGCGCCCTTTGAGCTGGACTGGAGCTTGCCCGAGGTTCCGAGAGAAGTGGCCAAATCGCTGAGCTGGACACAGACAAAGTGAAATTCATCCGTTTTATCGTGGGTGAAGTGCGTAAACAAGGTAAGTGAGCAGAGTAGATTTCATTCATTCAGCAAATATTTGAAGCGAAATAGCTCACATTATCATCATGTCTTATAGCAACCCATTTCGCATCCCTTA
This sequence comes from Rasamsonia emersonii CBS 393.64, assembly GCF_000968595.1. Lineage (NCBI taxonomy): Eukaryota > Fungi > Ascomycota > Eurotiomycetes > Eurotiales > Trichocomaceae > Rasamsonia > Rasamsonia emersonii. The sequence goes on along the minus strand of NW_013562838.1, from coordinate 3,900 downwards.
CGGCTTGTCACATCTATGACACCGACCATTGGTTTACAAGTCAGTTGTTTGTTTCTAAATGGACACCGCCAGACACGCTCGAGCATTCGCCACCTGCATAAATTGCTGTATCGAACCGGTCGGGGTAAGCCCCGTCGGGCAATGGGATCACCGTCGCCAGTGGGCGGTGACGGGCCGCAAGAGCGAGGTTAGATATACTAAAATGGTCCTATAGGTCTATAGTTTATAGTTTATTGTATGTATGTACAAATGGTTCAGATTATAACCTTTCTTCCTGCTCCCCGGGTCATCATTATTATAAAACTAGGATGTCAGTATTGTTATAGTGAGACATTATTTAATACTCACGACTTTCATTGCACAGCATGTGTCATTGGATCGTGTTTTATTGCAGCCGGCTATTTATTCCTGTGCTAAGACATAGCTTGTATTACTCCAACTGTTTCATATGTTTCCTAAAATCGAACCTACACCTTCGGCAGAGTCACTCGCAACGCCCGTGGCGAGACACTGACCGCATTGCCTGTCGCATTCAACTCGAAGAGAAATTCATCGACGCCAACACTGCCGTAGACCAGGCCATCCACCTCCGCCCAGGTGAAGCACGCTTGCGTAAACGGTCCGATACCCCCCGACGAAAGAGGCTGGATGACGGCTCGGAACGAGATTCGGGATGATGATGGGTCTTGCAGTCCGGTCGGATAGAGTCGAATGCTCAGATCCTTTGCTGACGTAACACCATACGGCACCGCCAACGAAGCGAACATATCGGTCGAGTTGCTGATCCACCGGTCAACGTTCAGCCCCGGTCCATCGTCCACGGTGATGGTGATAGATGAATTGAGCCCGGACGTCACGGCGTATGTTCCACTGAAGGACCGGTTTGCCTCTTCCTTGCCTGCTTGCTCGAGGGCTGGAATGATATTGGCGGCGATGATGTCCGAGAAGATTAACGGGATGGATGTCGAGTCCCCTCCCGCAGCGAGGATGGTGAAGCCAACGTTATAATCCGGGATCAGGGCTGTAATAGCCGCGTACACTCCTACATCGCCGCTCTTGGTGTATAGGTCGACCGTGCGGCCGCTTTCTTGGAAGGAGAAAATCTCCCATGGAGCTCCTACCCCGGCGCCCAAGGAAGTCGAATAGGTCGCAGGCTTCATCCACCGTCTCGTCAGGGCGGGAGGGAGCAGGGTATTGCTTAGGATGGCGCGGCCCAGGGTCGACATATCCTTGGTGGACGAGTAGATAGATCCTGCACTGGAGAGGATGTGAGCAAAAGTATGAACTGCCTGAAATTTCTAGGAACAACAAAACTTACGGCCCTTCATCCCCGAGGTCTAGATTCCATCCGCTGGCAGTGTCATTAATAGGGATGACCCCATACTTGTCGTCTGGGGTGGTATAACTGGAGCGGCTCAGGTTGAGCGGCCGGATAATATCCTCCAACAGAATCGAAGCATAGGTCTGATTGGCGATGTCCTCAAGAACGTATCCCAGGATTTGAAACGCCGCGTTCGAATAGATGGGAGTCGATGAGGTGGGGACCACCGGATGTCTTTTGAGCAACCCCTGAAAGAACTCTACGTTCAGTTTTCCAGTTAGTTTGTATGGTCTGATGGATTCATTCATGGATAGAACATACGAGCCCTGTCGCACGGCGTCACACCACTGCACGGCGGGATTTCGGACGGTGCAAGTGGCGGCAAACCAGGTATTGTCGAACCTGAACCTGGAAGTGATGTATCGAAAAAAGCGTCTGCAGAAGAAGATTTCAGCAATGGACTGGGAAGCAAAGGACTAGGGACTACGAACAGTCTCGGGCCACTCCAGCCAGCTGGCTCGCCAACTCCCCAATCGTCACCTCCTCCCAGCGCACAAAGTCAATCGGATCCTGCCTTTCCGTTGCATTTCCTGTAATGTCTGCTGCAGCGACGCGCAGTTCGGTGATATATTTGGTGACTGGGTCATTGAAGCTCCCTTCGTCACGGGCCTCGATGAGGTAAAGGAGGACAGTCCATAGTTTGGAGAGACTGCCAATCCGAAAGACGCTATTCTCGTCTACTGTCTTGACGCCACTGGTAGCATTGGCTAGAGATGGCGCCGTGTAGTAGTACTGGAACAGAGGTTCGGGCTCGTTGACAGAGAAGACCTCGACGGTGAAGGACGTCTTATTGGCATCAAAGAAGACTGAACCAGTTGCTGAGGAGTTTCTTCCTGGTTGTGCATAGTTGGTAAGCACGTTGGTGATGTTTGCTTTGGCCGTGGCAAAGGCTGCACTGGTTGACAGGTTGGTTGGAGCCGGATACGCCGGTCCTAGCAGTGGGCAGTAATTAACATTGGTGAGTCCTTGTGCTGCTGTGACGAGAACGGCAAGAAAGATGGCAAGCGATGTCAGAACTGAATCCATATTCTGTGAGCAGTCTACTTGCTAGACAGCCTCCAATGTCTCGGAAAGATGGTAGTCTGCATAATAGTGAGGGTGAGAAAGTATTGAAGTCAGAGGGAACTGGGTAAAGTGAGTCATATTGCATGCACATTTCTCCTGCTCTAGTATATTTAATTCACCAGTTCGTTCCTTTATGTTGTCAGCTAAGGCTGTATATTCACTGCCCAACAGAGAGAGTACATAATTTCCAATAGATATGCCATTGGTCAGAGACAAAGTAATCAGCGTAATTTCCGGCAGTCGCCGACGCGTCTTTTAAATCCAGCCAGTACTTTCGTTACACAACCAAATGAAAAAGCTTGTTATCAAGAAGGCAGGATCTTATTCGCCGTGGAGGCATTAAAACGAGGTCCAATTTAACTCCCTAGGCTGCAGCAATTATGTACTGTGCAACATCCCTTGCGTTACAGTGGCTTAAAGGGGAAACAATGCAAGCCAAACCTAGTTAAAGAAGCAAAACTGACTTCTCCTAATGATAAGCGAGGAAGCCCTCCAAGACATAATAGTGTATCACAAATAGCTAATATTCTTCTTGCTAGTGGAGTTAATAAGAATCACTGTTACATTCGTGTACAGATCTATACCTCGGTGGATATCCAAATCTTGGAGCCTAGGGCAATTTACATGCGGGACGAAGGAGTGGAGAACCGTTGTAAGCCCCGCTTAGCAACGTTATCAGAATTATGTTGTTGGTATTTTGTGGCGGAGTGTAGCGAGCTCGATTGTAGATATCTAAGTAATCAATGTTTTGGAGCGTTTGCGTACATATTAATTTGAGGTGAGGATGACTCCAGGATTTACTTGATTAGGTTAGAAATAAACAAAATTATCTATTTTAATTCCAGCAATCCCTAACTACGGCGGCATATGTTAATCTTTGTGCCAAGCGAGTGAGTGGGGCGGTACAAACAGCGTACAGTACGGAGTAAAGAAAACGATCGACCGTGCATGTCACTCGCATGTCACTTGCATGCAACCCCCATTAAGCTCCTCCCAACTGACCAATATCCTTCATGCTTGCTACGGATTTCTATTTTTCTCACCCGAACCTGTGCGATCTGGCGTCTTCACATACGGCAAGGATGGCATCCAGGCCAGCGGCATCTCTCGAGCGCCCCTTTCAGAATTGAGACTGCTGTTTCGCAAAAACGCCTCTGCTGCTCGTGTCCGTGCTGCGACAAAGCCATGGATCACGGCGCAGTTGCAGCTCTACGGTATCCCCTTCAAGAAGTCGGACAGCGCCGCTCAGCTGCGGGCCGCGTTGGAGTCAGCTGTGAAGACTGGAAAGGTGAGTCGAGCGACCTCGTCTCGTTTGTTGTCGCTGCACACTTGAGTAAATTGAACTGTTACAGTGCAATACTCCCGGGCCGTCCATCGCCGCGTTGGAGCAATCCTTATCGGAGCAGTACCAGCAGCGGCTGAAGGCCCACGAGAAGGAGGTCGATCGCTGGCGA
>NW_013562839.1:0-17001 GCF_000968595.1 Rasamsonia emersonii CBS 393.64 | reverse complement strand
TTGCGGTGTTGGTTGCAGTGGTCTTCCTGGTTGCTATGTAAAGTAGTCAGCATACTTGTGGATGGAATTCACAGTCTCTCCTTAATACCCGGGTCGTTTTGTCGGTCTTTTTTTTGGTTATTTCCTGCCTGGCTTCCTGGAACATGAACATGAACATGAGTACGGGGGCGTAATTTGCGGCAGAGGCTTCTTGATTTGTTTATATTCGTCATATTCATATTGATCATATTCTTCATGATTTGATCAGTGTCAAAATCTAGCGTGATCTGGCATTATTTATCCAGACGAGTTATCTGTCTTAATCATTAATTGACTTTTAAATTGGATTTTTTTTTACTTTTTCATTTACTGTGTATTAATTAAATACCCGCTCCATGCCCTCGTCTGACAATCTCTCCTTCATTCAGTCAATCCTGATTCTTATTGATCCAAACCAGTTAACGACCTTAACAAGTATACTTCGTTCTACGACCAACTTCTCGGCCCAAACGTTTGATTCGTCGCCAACTCTCTTCACGGCGTCCCCTTGCCATCGACCGTGCTACCATTGACGGTATTCCCCCACCAGGAGAGCGACACGCCCGGCAACACGAGGACGAAGAAGATGACGACAGCGGAGACGGCGACGCCGGCGTCCAGCGCGGCGGAGAGGACATAGTTGTATTTGGCCCACCAGCGGGGTTTGCGGGTCCGGATCAGCTGGCGATCATCTCAGCAGACAGATCTTGAGCGTATGTACTGTACATGTAAGGACAGGACGAACCTTGTTGAAGATGAAGCTCACGACGAAGGCGGTGGAGTAGTATTCCTGTCTTCATGCATCAACAAAGTCTCGTTAGTTCGATCTGAGCGTTAGTCTATCTGATTTTACTGGCGACATACTGCAGGAGGCAGATTCCCTGTGCCAGCAAAGAATATCGGCCAGTGGACGGCCGCCAGCAGTCTCGAAGCTGGAAACCGCTTGCGCAGGAAGAACGTGAGCAGCGGCAGGGCGGCGCCGAGCCAGAACATGTGCAGGAGGCCGGAGTAGATGCGGCCGGGGCTGTAGAGGCGAGAAGGGCCGATTGCTAACAAACAGCTGAGTTAGCAATTCGATGGCCCTGGCAGGTAGTAGGTAGATGGGCTTACCACCCCACAGAATGGCGCTGTTATAGTTGACTCGGCCCTGCGGACAGGTGAAGTTGTCAGATTGAGTGCTCGCGCATACGTCCTTGACGTGGCCGAGGACCCAGAGCAGGACGCCATCTACAGCAGTCAGCAAGCAGTTCGCAGAATCCAGAGGAATTATGGGCATATTATGAACTGGGTCAGACTGCCGAGGATGCACTCCAGCAGCTGCGCAATGAACAGCGTTCGACGCGGGATCTTCATATACAACCCCAGCTGGCCAATGTGTCAGCTTTATACGTCCTCGACACCTATGGTGATGGATGGATGGATCACCTTCATGTCTGCGCTATATATCATCGCCTGACTCAAGCCCGTATACGCATAGAACTGCGAAACAAAATCAGTCACCGCTACGATCACCGTTTTCGCTGCTTACCTTGAAAATGAGAAGCACCAGCGGCCGCCCCTTCAGAAGGTACCCCGACATAATCTCCCCCAGAACGGTCAGCACATTGCTGTTCAGATTGGCTATCGCATACAGCGTCCCCACGGGGATCACGTAGATGGCCGCCACCGCAAACGTGAGCAGGATCCCCCAGAACGGGACCTCGGTGTGCCAGACGTATTGCGTCAGGATTGCGATCGCGATGACAATTAGCTGGCGGCATCAGTCTGTCAGTCAGTGTATATCTTCTGTTTGATGTTCATTCGACAGGCTTGCTCACCGTCATGATGCCGTACCACCATCACGGCGCATCCGGATAACGGGACAACAGTCGCGCATGGATGTCCTTCTTGTTCGTCCCCCGCAATGTCGCCAGGATGTCGTTGCGATGGTACAGTAAGACGTGCGTCAGCAGGCAGCTCAAGACGGCAAAGCCCACGCCGTAGGACAGCGCAAACGTTACGGGCAGATACAGCGGACTGTAGGCCCGGTACTTGGCCTCGTCGATGGCGCCGGAGCGGTCGAGGATGCGGCTCGAGTTGTAGACGCGGGCGTGTTGTCGTACGCGTCGGAGCCCGTCAGCGGCAGATACGCCGTGAACCAGGTGTTGGTGTAGTAGAGGATGGGCGCGGCCATGGCGTAGACGCAGAACCAGCCGGCAAAGACGTTGGCCTGTGCCCAGAACGGCACCACCAGCGGCGAGCCGTTGTATGCGATCTGGCCCCAGTCGAACGTGGTGGGCAAATACCCCAGGCTCGTCGTCATGCCGAAGAGATTGTTCACGACCTTGTTGTCTGGCGCAGCCCAGCAGAGGAAGGCAAACGTGCTGAGCCCTGTGAACAGGAACCCCGGCAGCCAGTACCAGCAGAAGCCGCCGATGAAGACGTACAGGAAGAATCGGTACCGGGAGACCTTCCAGCCGTCGGCGAGGGGATTGGCGCCGCTATGCAGAGTCTCGAAGAGGGCGGCGTTGGCGAGCGTCGATGGCCAGATCTGCGGATACCTAAGCGTGAGAAACACGTCCACCACATCTATGTTCACAGAGGAAGACTACCATCTGGGGCGGTTCCACAATGTACCGATATGCCAGACCCGCCAGGCCCAGACCAAACATCTGCATGGACAAGGCGAGCAGGATCTGGTAGCCCACGGGGGTGGACATGTGCAGGTACACTTTCTGGGCTTGGATGATGGCGCTCGCCTGATCTGTCAGCATTCACCTTGACAAAGGTCTGGTGTCATACCCAGGACTGGCCAAAGCTGAGGTTCGACATGATCGTAATGACGGCATGCTCCTTGACATTGAACGAGCGATCCGGATTGAGCACAAGGTCCCGTCCAAACAGCCGGTACGTCTTGACGGGCAGGATCCTCGCGAGCAGGCAGCCGGCAGGATAGCTGACCAGCTGGGCGACCAGCGAGGTGATGGTCACGCTGGGATAGCGCATGGAGAAAAACTGGTTGATGCCCGTGCCGACCTGCCATGACGGTAGGGTCAGCATCTACGCCAAATGATACGTGTAGGCACTCACCAAGGTGAAGACGACGCCCAGGAACCACATCCGGACGATGTTGACGGGGAGGCTGGAGTCGTCGGTGTTGGGCACATTGGCGCGCACATCCAGGTAGGGCGAGTTGTCCGAGTCGATCGTGTAGTCGATGTTGGTCTCTGCGATGGCCATTTCGACGGCTTCGTCGGCCGTGGCCGAGTTGGGCACTCCATCCGGGGTCTTGAGGGCTTCAACATCTGAGGCCATCGTTGCAGAAAATAGGAAGGATGTATCTCTACGGTCGTTCTGTTGCTGGGGTCATTTGGCTTATATCCACGCACCGCGAGTTTTTATCAAGGAACGTTAACCCCAGCCTTGGCGAGAAAATCCAAAGATAGTAATCATTATCATCTGCTGAACCGCTGGAGTATTCCATACAGCGAGAGCTTCCATATCCAGTCGAGTGTGCAGCCAGTCAATTAGACGTTAATCAGCTCTCAGCCTGAATCAGAGTAAGAGGCACGCGACTGCAGACAAATTGGGAAATTCCTGCGATATCGTCGATTGCTATTTTCGGATTTCTCCGCAACTCGACTCCATTTAGTTGGACTGCTCCACCGTTATCAGCGCCACAAACCTATCGCCAGGAATGTGGGGATTGTCGCGTGGACCTTCTCAGTGGGACTACCTGTACGGACTACGGAGTATTCATGACGGGATATCATACCTACATATATAGATCAGACGATGGCTGATGGTTCGACTCGTCCGTTTCTCTTCTGGTGGCATCGCCTTGCCGGCCAATCTCAGATTCCGTCCAGCATGTCGCTCGACAAGACAGCCGCCATCCTGGTCGTCGGCGCCGGCACCTGGGGCTCGTCGACCGCGCTCCATCTGGCGCGCCGGGGATACAGCAACGTGACCGTGCTGGACGCGTATCCCGTGCCGTCGGCCATCTCAGCGGGCAACGACATCTATCATCTCGGCGGGACAGTACACGACAGACCGCGATGAGAGGGCCGTCAACGATCTTCTCGTCGGCAAGGCACTGCGCGCCTGGAAGAATGACCCCCTGTTCCAGCCGTTCTACCACGAGACGGGCCTTCTCATGGCCGCCAGCAGTCCGGCGGCATTAGACCGTCTTGGGGTGCGCGTGCAGCAGGGCGCGGAGAAGAATATCGTCCCGGTCGAAAGGCCCGAGGACTTTCGGCAGCTGGCGCCATCAGTACTACGGGGGACTTTCCAGGCTGGAAGGGATACTTCATGCGTTCTGGCGCTGGCTGGGCGCACGCGCGCAATGCCCTGGTTGCAGCGGCCAGAGAGGCTCAGCGGCTGGGCGTGCGGTTCGTCACCGGCGATCCAGCAGGCAAGGTGGTCACGCTGATCTTCGAGGACAACGACGTGAAGGGGGCCGTCACGGCCGACGGCAAGATCTGGCGGGCAGAGAGGACGATCCTGTGTGCCGGCGCCAATTCGGACCAGTTCATCGACTTCAAGCAGCAGCTGCGGCCGACTGCGTGGACGATTGCCCACATCGCCCTCGAGGAGGCTGAACGGGCGCTGTACAAGAACCTGCCGGTGATCTTCCACATCGAGAAGGGGTTCTTCTTCGAGCCGGACGACGAACGGGGCGAGATCAAGATCTGCGACGAGCATCCGGGCTACACGAACATGGTGCGACTGCCCGACGGCACGCTCGCCAGCCGGCCGTTCGCGAAGACGCAGGTGCCGGTGGACTCGGAGTGACGCATGCGGGCGCTGCTGGCGGAGACGATGCCCCAGCTGGCCCAGCTGGCCTTTAGCTTTGCGCGCATCTGCTGGTGTGCCGACACGGCGAACCGCGAGTACATCATCGACCGGCATGGAGCATACTGATATTCTGAAGGGTATACTAATAGACTAATGAGCAGGCTTCAAACTCCTCTCGACAATCGGCGACGTGATCGTGGACGCGATGGAAGACAAGATCCCGTCGCATGTCCACAAATACATCCGGTGGAACCCGGAGATGGCCGTGGATCGCGACTGGAAGGATACGCCGGGTCGGTTTGGGGAGGACAACCGGGTGATGGACTTGAAGGAGGTGAAGGAGTGGACTGAAGTGGCGGACCGGGAGTCGAAGTAGAGTCGAAAGTAGGTCGAAAGTAGAGTCAAAGCTGTAGCCAGAGCCTCATCAAGGCCATCCCAGGATTACTTGTACAGACGGAGGAATAGAATATTATCTGAGCCTGTTGATTTAATTTAGACAGCCCTATACAATTGAAGGATAGATATAACCTAACCCCCTCTTCTACCTAATGCTATCAATATCAATCACTGAGAGCATATAAACGGAACCCATCTAATCAAATTACTTACCATGTAGTTACCCAGTTCAAATAATCCCTACATATAATAACTAATAATATTATACACAGCACATAAAGTATATTACTTGATGAAAACCAATCCACCCAGTTAGTTAGGGTTATAACCCACAACAGGAGAAAACCTTATCTATTCATTATTATATGTAGTATACCCAAGATAACCCTCTACCTACTCACGGGACAAACATCCGAAACCCAGCATGAAGAAGTGAAGACCATGTCAACAACTGACATCATGTGGCAACAGTCACTATATTAGCTACGAACATGCAGAAGAATCGACTCGACTCAAATGAAGTATAAAATATGAAACAAATAAAAGCATAAATATTGTATACTCTACATAATCCATCTACATTTTCTACTACGTACAGTACAGTACAGTATATACATACATACGAACGACATGTCCACCGCCAGCTTCAACTACTACACCAGCTTCAGCTTCAAGCTCGCTCAAGCAGTAGGGATTCTAGGTTCTGCTGGGGCGTCGAGTATGCATACTTTCTCCTTGATACCTACTTACCTATAAACCTCATCACTTTCTTCTCTCTTCAAACAAACTAACAGTACTAATTATTACTATGTGTGTATGTACAGGCGGTATTTTAACAATCACCTTCTTCAGCATTCCGCCTTTGCTGCTTCCTGCAAACAATAACAACAATAATAATACTCGTCGACGCCAGCAAGAACAGCAGGAGCAAGAAAATCAACAGCAAGAAAATCAACAGCAAGAACAACAACAAGACAAATCCGAATCTTCTACAACTACAACAACGAGTAATATACCACACCTCCTCCACCAATGGCTCTACATCTACAACAAAGGAGGCAAAACCTTCCCGTACCTCGTCGCAGGATCGGCTCTCGCATACGCGTATGTCGTATACTACCTTCTCCTGCGGCACGCAGGCAGCAGAACGGGATGGTCTACAGTACTGTACAGAATATACCTATTCGCGTCGGCAGTGACAATCAGCGCAATCCCCTTCTCGCTAGCATTCGTGGAGCCGTTGGCGAAGAAGTTGCTTTCCATCATCGCTAAGGAGGACGATAATAGTGTTACTCCCAGGGAAGAAGGGGAAGTGCCGAGGTTGATAGATGCCTGGGCGAAGTGGAATGTTGGAAGGGGGATTTTTCCGTTTGTGGGGGCTGTTGTGGGGGTTGTGGGGGCTTTGTGGTTTTGATTGAGGAATTTAGTTAATTGAGTGATTGTTGATTGATTATTGTTGATTGATTATTGTTGATTGATTGTTGTTGATTGATTGTTGATTTGATTAGGCTATGAGGAAAGGATACGAGGGTGTCTTGTCTGCTTGGTTTGCTGATGAGATGATGATGATGATGGTGATGGTGAAGGGCTTGTTTATGGCTGTCAATAGATAAGAGTTTTCCTTCCAATGGACTGTATCAGACAGAATAGTACCAGAAAACCTACTATACTATAGTATAGTACATTATAGTGTATGTCGAAAGACGTAAAAAGATTTAAACTGATTAGATAGATGTAGATACTTCCAGTATACTCCAACTTACCATGATTATGATCAATTAAGTGAATTCGTATGATTTATTAAAAATAGTCTGGTCACAAGAACAGCCTGATTACAGGCGGCAACTCCTCTCATCGCATGCGAAGTAAGACCCGGTCTGAAACTGGTATATACCGTAGGATGTGATTAATGTGAATGATCAGTGCTGCCGCACCCACAGCTCATGGAATCGATAAAATACGACCCAGCGAGCCCCCGCTTAAACTCCCCGTGATACGTATCCAGCTGGTCCACCCGTACGTCCGCCCCCAGAGGATCGCCCAGCCAGTCATTCGACCGCTGCTGCAGCTGCTTGGTGACGTTCCGCACGTCCACGTCCAGATACTCCGCCAGGAATGCCCCCACGTCCGTGTTCTCGTGGTTGCCGACCAGCGGCCAGGCGTCTTTCGTCGAGCTTGCGTAGATGTTGACATCGACGGCTGTAGCCATTAGCATCAACCTGTATTTACAAGAGGATGTCTCCTACCTGAATGCCCATGCGTCGTCCATCCCACCTGCGCCCGACGACTGATTATGTCGGCAAATATGTAGTTGGCCGGCCACACCGGATCCGTCTCGATCAACGAGTCCACCTCCGCGTCCGTGGCGTCGTCAATCCCCAGCCCCTTCTCCAGCAGCTGCTTTCGAATGTATGCCCGCTGCGTCGCCCGGTCGTCCTTCTTGCCCTTGCCGTCCAAATACTCCTTCAGCTTCGCATGCAGATACTCCGACGAGTGGCTCGCCTTGGCGAGAACCTCCGGAAGCCACTTGTAGTCCGGGTACGACTTGTGCAGCTGTCGTGCCGCCGCCAATCCGCCCGTCTCGTGGTCCGACGTGCTGACCAGCACCCCCGGCGTCGAGTCCTCCTCCAGGAACTTCAGCACCGCCGCAAATGCCTTGTCGTAGGCCAGCACCTCGTGGACCTGCGCCGCCGGGTCATTCCCGTGGCCCGCGTGGTCGATGCGGGACCCCTCGATCATGATAAAGAACCCCTTGTCGCTGTGCTCGGTCGCCTTGCTGAGCGCCGTCAACGCAGTCCGCGTCATCTCCTCCAGCGACGGGTACTCGTCCTCGACATGTCGGCGGTCGATCTCGTACGGAATGTCCCTCTCCGCGAAGAGTCCCAGCAAGGGCAGCTTCGCGTCCTTCCCCATACTCAGCCCGTCGAATTGTTTCCTGCTGTGGATGTAGTGGAACCCGTTCGCCTCCGCCTCCTTGATCAGGTCGCGATCATCCCCCCGACAGCTGCCCTCGGTCGTGTTCGGCAGGAAATGGCATCGCCCACCGCCCAGCATCAGGTCGACCACCCGGCCCAGGGGATGGTCTCCAATCTCCTGCTCCGCGATCCGGTCTTCGTACTGTCGTAGGTTGACATGGGAGGCAAAGCACGCGGGCGTGGCGTCGGTGATCCGGGTCGTCACCACCAGACCGGTCTTGTATCCGGCCTGATGGGCCGCTTCGAGGACGGTCCCGCAGGGCGAGTGGTCGGACAGGACGGAAATGGCGCCGTTGTAGCTCTTGATCCCGCAAGAGAAAGCGGTCGCCCCCGCGGCCGAGTCGGTCACCAGGCTCGACGTCGACCTCGTCCGCGACGTGCCGATGTGGTGCTGGTCCAGCACCAGCGTGTCGTCCGGCGGCAGGCCCAGCTCCAGCTGTCGGAAGCTTCTCGTCAACGACAGACTGGTCGGGCCCATGCCGTCCGATACCATGAAGATGACATTACGCTTGCCCGTCGGCTTACCGCCGGGGCCCCAGGTCGGCTGGGAGTCGTGCTGCGTGAGGCGCTTGTGCTGGTAGGCCACGGCCAGGACGATGACGGCCACGGTGGCCACAAGAGCCCAGGTGAAGAGACCGATCTGTCGCCAGAAGCCCCATCCGCGGCGCTGGTCGTCAGAGCGGGCCACCCGCTCGCCGGTCAACAGGGCATCTTCCTCGTCTTCATGCCGGATGGAGGAGTGCTCGGAGGACTGGCGCGGAGCCAGGAGAGGCTCCTCGCGGGGCATATTTTGCACAGCGGAAACGGCGGAATGAAGACAATGCGTAAATGGAAATGAGAGAGAGGAAGATGGAGGATGACAGGGGTGAGTTGATGGACGTTAAAGGCGGGTTCGGCGGCAGTCGAGCGGCCTCGGCAGGTGACGTGCTGCGCTCGTCTAGCGTCACCGCAAACAGCAACAGCTGCAACACAGCTGATCTGCTCAGCCCAATATTCTTACTTTCCTTTCTATCTTCTTATATTCTGCTCTGCTATCTCTAGTCTGTATGTCTTTGCGTATTTGGTGTAGAAGCGTCGATATTATTGTAATGCACAGTACAGCCTATATACAGGACAGCAGGACCAGCTACTCCGTAGGTCCAGAAGCTTAATTAATTGATTCATTAATTAATCAACCAATCAATCAATAATCCATGTTCACCAAACTGGTGAGAGAAGAGCATATAGTCCTGTTTTGTCATCCTCCCGTAAACACACGAATTGTACAATCGACCAGCTGCAACCTCACGACCGTCCTCTCCACCCAATGGGGATCATGGCTGCTGCAACGTCGGTGACACCTCGTTCGGTTGCGAGCAGATTGAACTGGGCTGCTGCGTTCCTGGTGTCCTGCACCTCAACCCGAATGCCCAGCGAGTTGATGTGCCGCTTCGTCTCGGGCGACACAGGGAACACGGACGCCCCGAGGCCGAGGATCAGAAGGTCTGCACAAATGCACAATTAGTAGTCCGGTCGAGATAAATTCGAATAGCAGCCGGCTGGACAGGAACTCACCAGGTCGCGGCCACACCAACCCGAGCAGACCCCAGACTTCCTCCGCGACCTCAAACTGCCCCTTCTCGTTGACCATCATGCTCTTCGCATCTGCGCCGCCGCTGAACGCCTGCCAGGGCCGCCAGGTGAACGCTTCGCCGCCGACCAGCAGCACCCCATCGCCTCCGGTCACCTTGATGCCGTTGTCCAAGTGGAAGCCGTCGTCCAGGCAAGCGTCGACGGCAGTCGCCGGCGTGGGAAGGTTCCCCAGCACATTCAGTTCAGCGAAATCGGTCTGGGTCGTCTCCGACGAGCGTGGTCCGCGGTCGCGGGTCTGTGGCTTGGGAGGCTGCGCGCGAGGCACGATCCGCGACGGTCGAGCAGGATAGCTGCTGCTGTTACTGCGGCGGGGGGCAAAGGACAGCGGACTCGCCAGACGAGCCGGACATGATGCGCGACAGGCGCTCAGACTGGAGTTGGCCTGGATCGAGCTGCGCAGAGCGCGCAGAAGCTGCGGCGACGGAGGATGCATGGGCGGTCGATGTCACGGGTTCGTTTCAACCCTGAACTGAGAAAAGGTCAACAGCAAGTGCAAGTTCAAGGAATCAGGGGAGCCATGGGAGACGGAGCTGACGGCTGGCACGGCACCAAACGAGGTGAGGAGACTGCAGTGCAGGAAGGAAATAATTAATGATGGTTCCTTGGCAGCAGACGGAGATGGCCGGGCGGACACCCGACCACCAAGCCGCATCTCTACAGTATCTCATTATTACTAATCCATCGTGTGCATTCAACATCACGCACAGCATCATTAATTAGGTGCGTGTATTTCATTGCTGAGCTACTCGGTGGGAATCCCTCCGGAGTCTATCTTCTACGAAAACACTTTTTTTCCTCCCGTCCCCTTCGCCGTCACAAACACCATCGTCTCGTGATTAGGTTGGTATCAACGGCCGCCCTCATCGAGAGCAGGCATGCAATTGGGAAACAAACAACAAAAGCATCAAAACCACTGGAGCAATGCGGAGGGCAATTACCCACAGGAATAACCGTCTTTCGTACAGTCGTGGCAAGAACGTCATCAAGTCCAGACAGCCGTAAACGTCCGAATAACACACCGAAGAAAGTCACCGCAAAATGAAACCCCGAAAGGAAAAAAAATTAGAGTTAACTGTCTTCGCCATATGCATTCCCTGCCAATTCAATCCGAGAATCACGCCGTTTGATTTTTTTTTTAATAACTGATAGAAATATTATGGGTATCATTGCCGGCTGAAAACGACGCGAGTCATTCCTGGAGCAGTCAACCGGCATCAAGACGAGCGCCCATACGCATTATGATTGTCCCCCGCTCGACTGGAACGGCGACCAGGCGTTTCGCGAGCAGTGGTCGGATGTGCCGTCCCGTTCTGTTCCTCTTCCGACTGACTGGAAGTGTCGTCTCCCGCAGCTGCAGTCGAGGCACTGCGGAGACGTTGCGCGCGGTCTTGGAGCACTTGTGCCTCGGCCGCCGCCTTCTGGGCCCGAATCTGCTTCCGCCACATGCTCGCATAGCGGCCTTTCATCGCCAGCAGCTCCTCGTGGGTGCCCCGTTCGGCGACTCGGCCATCGTGCAGGACGAGGATCTGGTCGGCCGTGGTGATGGTGCTCAACCGATGAGCGATCACCAGCATTGTGCGTCCGCGCGACAGAGTCGACAATGCGCCTTGGATATGCTCTTCCGTGGCCGTGTCCAGCGCCGCGGTCGCCTCATCGAGGAGGATGATCCGCGGGTTTTTGAGAATCGTCCGCGCAATCGCCACTCGCTGCTTCTCCCCACCACTGAGACGAAGACCGCGCTCACCGACCTTGGTCTGGTAGCCATCCGGAAATCCGAGAATCCGATCATGAATGCTCGCCGCCCGGCATGCCTCGTACACCTCCTCATCGGTCGCGTTCGGATTGGCGTACTTGAGGTTGTACATGATCGTCTCGTTGAAGAGGACCGTGTCTTGCGGGACTACCCCGATGTGGCGGCGGAGGGAGTCAATGGTCACACTCTGAACATCCTGATCGTCCACCCGGATACTGCCCTTGGCGGCGTTGTAGAAGCGGAACAGGAGACGGAACACGGTGGATTTCCCTCCGCCTGATTCGCCGACCAGGGCAGTGGTGGTGCCAGGCGGACAGTGGAAGCTCAGTCCGTTCAACGCCGGCTTCCGGCCATCATACGAGAATTCGACGTTGTCGAAGACAATGTCGCCGCGACAGGACTCCATAGGCACCGCAGACGGACTGTCCACCACGGTGGGCTGCTCTCGGAAGAGTTCCAGCATGCGCTCCGAATTGATCAGCGCCGATTGGATGGACCGATAAAACGTCCCGAAGAAATTCAACGGGCCTTGAAGCTGGGCCATGTAGGTCAAGAGCGTGACGAATTGGCCCACCTTGCGTTGGCCGGCGGAAACCTGGTACGCAGCGATGAAACAGGTGATCAGAAGGCCCAACATGAAGACGGTATTCTGACACGTGTTCATCAAGGTCAGAGAGAACAAGACATGGTATTCGGCCTTCTGGAAGTCGTTGACGGCGCCGCGATATCGGTTGAACTCGTATTGCTCGGCGTTGAAGTACTTGACGGTCTCGTAAGACACCATCGAATCGTTCCTGACAAAGAAAAAAAATTTTTTTTTAGCAAAAGACATGGTTTTCTGCAACCTCATTCCACTCACTTGACCGCATCTTCCTGTCGGGACGCATTCACCATCTGCCTCCGGATCTCCGCTCGCCACTGAGCCATGCGGATCGTGACGTAGAGGTAGCAGAAAGTGACAATGGCCACAACGAGTGCGTAGTAGGCGTCGAACGCGACCAGGAAATAGCCGATGGCGACGCAGAGATCGATCAGCATCGGCACGACCTGAAACGTCACCTGCTCCAGGAAGGTGTTGATCGAGTTTCCCTTGCTCAGGGCGGACAGCACTTCACCCGTCTTCTTGCTCAGATGGAAATCCAGACTGAGCCCGTGTACATGCTCAAAAGCCGCCGTAGACAGCTCCATGTACGAGTACTGGCCCACCGGAATCCACAGGCTCGACCGCAACGAACCGATCAGACCCTGGTTCCCTTGCAGCCAGCGAAAGAAGATGTACAGGCAAATCTCAAACCAGGGAATCCGAAAACCTTCCCCTTCCTCCCGGGACAGGATATCGGTGATCACGCCCACTTGGTACGGGACGAGAACGTTGATGACCCGTTGCAGAAGGATCAAGACGAAGCAGACGATGACCACCAGCTGCAGTCGGCGGGACTTGGACGGCCACAGATATGGGAAAAACAAGGAGTAACCGCTCAGATACTCCCACCAGCTCGTGGACGGAATGGTGGTCGGACGGACCCAGGGATCAACCGGTTTCTGAGCAGGAGCGGCATGATTCCCATTCGGCTGGGTAGCACCGTATCCATCTCCGTTGGCACCGGCCGTCGCCTCGGCGGACAGGAGCCCAGTTGTCTCTGCAGAGTCGCCTGCCAAACGAGGATGCGCCTTCCGGCTAGAAGATTTTTGTCCAACGGCGCAGAGGATGTACAGAACCACCAGAGCGGCGAGGATGGCGATGCGGACAATATTGGAAACGACCTCAGCGATCTCCCATGGGGTGATGCCTTGCCGCAGAGGACCGCCATAGGGATCTCCCACTGTCGGCTCGTGGTGCGGGGCGGAGTAGAAGGCCAGCGAGAGGCCAACGATGGTCAGATCGAGCGGAATGGCGACCAACCAGGGCACAAACTGAGCGCAGGTCGGGGAGGGCTTGGTGTCCAGGATCGAGATCAGGATGACAGCATGGACGAAGAACGAACCCACGACGTAGATCTGGAGAAGCTCAAGTCAGCAGCTGCAAGCATCCTTGCCGCGGACGTGTCGTGCTTACCACCACCGCCTGACCACGCCACCAGTGTTCTGAGCGGGCGATGATCGCATGGGCCATGTTGAGGGCCGCATCCGCAATGAAAGTCAGGAGCACCCCGACGGAGAGCCACTTGAAGACGAGCTTGAACTGGGGAGAGACGTCGGGACGTTCCCGGGCCACGACAGCCATGGTGCTTCTGGTCCTCTTGGGCAGCGGTCGACCACCAGGACCCGATGTGACAGTATTGCGATTGGGGGTGAGTTGCTTGGCCGAAATGATCGAGTTGACGACAAAGGCAATGACGAAGGCGATCAGAAGGACAATTGGCGACGCAATACGCACATAGCTGAGCACCTCGTGGAGGACAGCGTGTGTCCCCGACGATGGGGAACCGTCCGCAGCACCTGAAGCAGCCATGATGGCCATTCCTCCAACTATGAACCTCGCAAATCCAGGGGAAAAAAGCGATTATTGAGGTTCCATGTCACGGCATGGACGGTGTGTGCTTGTCAAACAGCTGACTCTGGGACCGGTAGAGACAGTGAGGGGGAGGGGTGCAGGGCGCGAGACCAGGGCGGTGAATGGGCCGTTAGAAAAGCATGGAATGTCTGAGGGATATACAGCAGCTGCGC
Source organism: Rasamsonia emersonii CBS 393.64 (assembly GCF_000968595.1). Lineage (NCBI taxonomy): Eukaryota > Fungi > Ascomycota > Eurotiomycetes > Eurotiales > Trichocomaceae > Rasamsonia > Rasamsonia emersonii. The sequence goes on along the minus strand of NW_013562839.1, from coordinate 2,784 downwards.
GGTGAATGGCCGGATGCGTCACTCGACAGAGGCAGGGCGGTTCACGGTGTAATAATGGCGTTCCAAGAGAGGGGATGCAATTAGGGACCGATACAGCACAAAGAAGGCAGGGCGATAAAGAGACACAACGCAAAAGAAAGTAGACCAAGCGGAGTAGATGATGACAGCAGGACAGACGGAAGAAGAAAGGCCCCAAGAATAGAAGAATAAGAATTCGCTGGCTGCGCAGGAGCAGCGAGAGAGAGAGCAGCGGGCGAGCAGTCTCCGGGCGAGGAGAGGAGTTGTTGGGCGGAGCGACCTTGGAAACGACGAGTGGAGAGCTTCAGGCGAGTGGGTTCGGCCCAGCGCGCCGTCCAGACTCCAAGGGTTCCAATGGCAGGTCGCCCAGCAGCTTAGACTTCGCCAGCCCAAGGTGCTCTGGACAGGATGATGCCCGTCGTCAGCACAGCACAGTCTGGACTCTGGAACCACGGTCAGTCAAACCAGCACCAGCACGCGCAATTGCCTGGGGCAGCAACAACCAGCTGGCAGCGCTGGCCGCCCGTCGTGCCGCGAGGGGAGACAGGCCCAAATATGTGTTTTCCGGCGAATGCCCTCAATCCGGAACCAGGCAGCCTGCAGTGGCCGAGGGGCCCAACGGCGAGGATTCGGATCTGGCGCAGCGCGGTGACTGGCCTGCAGGTCAACCCAAGCTTCCTGCTTGTCCCGAGATCGTGGCTGCTCTCACTGCGAACCCCTGACAGCACGCGAGAGCTGCCGACTCCAGACGTGCAACCACGCACACTACTAAAAAAAAATGCAGTCTGAACAGCCGCTACGATGGAGATGATGATATGGCTCACACAGTGTCGATTCCTCCCCCTCCCTCTGGCGTCTCTCTTCTCTGGTACAGTACCTTTCGAACCAGACTGGATGCGCATGCACTACCGAGTATCCAGCAGCCACGGCAAAGAGTTTGAGACAGATCGATTTGCTGCGCCTGGGCCGGCATGGCTCGCATTCGTGGCAGCGTCCATGGGGAGCGAGGCCGGGATCGACCTGGCGGAATGACGGCATCGTCTGCCACGAATGCTGCACACGCCGGGATGCGGTGAAAGAAAAGACGGCCGGCCGAAAGTAAGGACCCGACGCGAGGGTTCGACGTCGTCTTTTTGGGCAACCAGAGGGCTTAGTTGGAGCCTTTAAGGATGACAAGTCCAGCATCAAGTCTCAGGCGGTGTGGCCGGGCTCCGCCGGAGCAAGCCCGAACAGGCTGTCGAGAGGCCAGGGACCAGCTGTCAGTGTTAGACTTTCAGGCGAGTCGACTGCCGCGGGGGACCCGGGCCCTGGACTCCGGCAGCGTGACCAGACTCGCTACATCAGCGGATTCTGCAGCCCGCACACCGCCCAGGCAAGCCTCTTGCGCATGCTTTCTGATGATTCCTCCAGCACGGCTCGATCGGCCATCCTGCTGCCATTATTCACAATCTGCACCCCGGTCAGCCGGCGTCCCTGGCTCCGGGGTTCGTCGTCCCGCCGTGCTGCAGTGCGTGCCGGCGTGCCGGGGACTTAACTCGCACTGCAGCCACGGACGGAATTTCGGTGTGATCGGCCGCATGAAGAAAATGCTAACGCGATCCAGCCCAGTCTCTTGGGCGGCGCAGACGGACTACTTCTACCGCTAGCAGATCTGTTGAAATAGGGGACTACGTCTAGCTACGGAGTCCGAGTACAGAGTACTCCGTACAGTCTATACAGACTACAGAGTAGAGAGTATCAAGACAAGTGTCATTCCTCCAACATTGTACAGAGTATTGCGACACCATTCTCGCCCAGAGGAGACTCAGGAGAGCGATTCTCTGGCGCATAACGCTTGGACGCTCTGCTGCATGCCCGTCGGTCGCTTCTCCGGCTAATATCAGATCTGGGGTGGAGATTCTGGCAGCCACCTCATATATCTTTTCTTTTTTTCCCTTTCTGCCACCTATCTTATCGCCGTACTTCCCTGGGATGTAATCCTGGATGTCATGCAGCCACGGGATGACGGAAGTGCCTTGATTAGTGGCTGCCTTGTAGGCGTGCTGCAGCCCGTATGCGAACCGGTGGCCTCGCAGTCTCGAACGCCTTAAGGAACAGGGAGTCGAGGAAACGGTCGCGACCGAGAGTAGGAAAAACGCCCCGACAGGTCAACCGCCACCTAGACAACGATCAGTGTGCTTGCGTGCATGCGACCAGTAGTCCACGACTGTTTATCTATCCAACGGGGCTAATTGGTGCCTTGTTTCTGCGCAGATCGATGCGAATTCCATGTGAGTCGCTCTGCCGTTGAGCCGTGTAGTCTGTCTGTACGTGTACTCTTTCTGTACGAACTGCAGGACTCTGTGCAGGCGAACGGCAGTGGCCGAACAGTTCTCCAGCCGAGTATACAGGGGGCTCCTTCCTACTTCGGTCCCTGCCACATTCCCCGCGACATGATTCTGCCGCTCTTCGCCGCCTCGCAGACGTCAGCTGGCCAACGCGCTCCTCGTCACGAGGCGATCGCATCGCTGCTTCCTCGAACGGAAGGCTCGTGGCCGCGTGTGCCTGCCAGATCCATCGCAAGAGCGTCGCCGTCAGCTGCCCCCCCAGCAGCCCGCCAGAGTCGCGCCTTCCTCGTCTCCCCGCGCTTCCGACTGGGCTGGGATGGTGTGCAGGCGAATCACCGCGCCCGCTCCTGCCAGGCCTCGTCGTGTCTCACAGTGCACAATCCGCCTAGAGATGGCGCTCGCCGCCTGATCGCCTGCTGCTCTGCCTCGATCCGAGGTC
>NW_013562840.1:0-19516 GCF_000968595.1 Rasamsonia emersonii CBS 393.64 | reverse complement strand
GCAGGATACTTCGCCGCCCATATCCGCTGGGATCTCTTCTTGGGACTTCAATGACAGCTTTTTCATGTCCCACTCTCCCGAGTCAGCGAATTCTTTCTTCTCGCCAAGCACGCAGACCGCCTGTCGCGGCCCATCGACCAGGAACTTCTGGGCGACCTCGTTGACGTCCTTGGCAGTCACGTCAAGGACCTGTTCTCTCCAACGCTGGTCCATCTCATGTGTAACGCCGCTCATGAAATACTGCATCCCTTCCTCGTCGACACTGGTCGGCGCATCAAGTCCTTGGAAGATGCTCAGTTTTGCTTCTTCAAGTTCCTTTTCGCTCCAGGAGCGATCCCGCGCAAAGACTCCGCTGTTCTTAAACACATTGAGAGTGTTGAGCGGGTTGGGATCGCGGTAGCTGGAGAGGGTGAAGACACCCTTGATCGGCGCGTTGCTGGCACCGGCACCGTACGCACCGCCCTTTTCTCGAATTTCGGGGTGCAGGTACTTATGTGTCAGAAGCTGAGAGAGCACACTGAGCGGCGCACTGGACGGATCGACGAATGGGACTGTCTCCATCGCAAGTCCAGAGTAGTAGACCTTATATGGGAGATCATAGAGCACCATTCCGGATGCGCCGGTGGGTTGATCGTCTTTCGCCGTCTTGGGAATGGTGGGAGTTTGAGGGAGAGCAGAAAGCCATTTTTGCAAGGTGCTTTCGTTCTCAGCCGCGCTATTAGGCTCGCAGACCATACGCACCCGGAGTTTGTGTGACCTTGAGATAGCAAATGACTGGATCAGTCGAAGCTTCTGTAGAAGCTCGTCGAGTCGATCCGGCGAACTTTCGGCATCGCGAAGAAGATTAGCCGTTGCTTGTAATTGGGTCAACCCAGACTGCTGCTCTTGAACCCAGAACCTTCTTGACAACGTAGCTGCAGCAGCATTCGCAGCATAACGGTGACCAGACCCCGCAACAGCGTCCAAGGCCCCGTTCGTTGTGGAACGCAAGAGTTCTAGGAGCATTTTTGGTGCCGCCGCGCTTGTAAAGTCGGTTTCGGTGATGAGAGCGCGGATGATCTCAAGCATCGTAGGAACATTTTTGTCCAAGGCGTAACCAGAAAACTGCAGCCCTTCGCTGAATTTACCCAACTCCGTTGGAGATGAGACCAGGTAGGTGGATGTCGAGACTCCCCCGGTCTTCAATTTAATGAGGTCTTCCCATTGCTCCATGGTTCTGTTAGCAGTGCCTAGCCGCATAATACAGTCATTGAAGAGCGGAATCAATAAACGAAGCTCGTTCGGCAAGTCATCCAAGGCGTTTAGAGCTTGGAAGTAGGTAAGACCATTTGTTGGTGCTTCGCGCCAAACGACATCGACGTTGTCCACTTTGCCTTCTCGCACGGGTTTGCGCTCTTTCTCCCTGGAAATATCGCTGACATGAAGCGAAGGCAAGCAGCTGACATCCGCATGTTGAGCATTTTCCTGGATCTTGAGCAGCTCCAGCTCCTCCTTGTCAAGGTGGGCAACCGCATTCTCAACTGAGCCGAACTTGGCTGTTAGTTCCGCGAGTTTAGCATCCTTTCGGGCCTTTTCTTTCGCATCTAACTCTTCGTTGAACGTCGGTGACCCAACCATGGTGAAAGTCATGTAATTATCGTTGAGGAGGTACTTCTGCAACAGAGACTCGAGATAGCCACCTTGTGCGTATCTCCTTTTGAATTCGTCGATGACGTCATTCCACGCAAGTTCTTTCATAGGGTCATTGCCGTTGAACCAGGACGACAATGTCTTCTCCATGACTCCAATTCCAAAATTGGCAGTTTTATGTCTCAGAGCGAGCTCCAACTGATGGAGGTACCCCTGAACCTTGTCGTCGCTGAACCCATTCGAGAGACATTCGTGGAACACGTTTCGGATCGCCTCGTTAACCCTTGGCACATCCTCTTCCCTGACTCCATTCACACCGACAGAAAAGATGGGTTTCTTACTCGAAGTGTCCAGACCGGTGTTGGGTGTGAATGATGAGCCAAGCTCACTTTCAACTAGTGCCCGATACATAGGGGAGCCGTAGCCATCAAGGAGCAGCGACGAAAGTATCCCCGCGGAGAACGTCTCGACAACGTCGGCGGTGTCACCCATCAGCCAAGCAGTCGAAGTCTTGTATTGCCTGTCCTCACTGGTGAATGTGTCGATGGGGCCTGGTATGGTCACGTTGATAGGTCCGCGGCTGAGATCGAGCGGCAGCTTGACATCCTTGTCAGCTGTTCCCTTGTCAAAGCCGTTCAAAACACTTCCAATCTGTTCAAGATGATCGCTCAGCGGCATATCACCGTAGGTGAAGATCTTCGCGTTGCTAGGGTGATAATTTTTCCGCGAGAAGTCGACCAACTGCTTGTGCGTCAAATCCGTTATAAACTGGGGATCGCCGCCGGAGTTGTTGATCGCTGGGAAGATGTGCTCCTTGAACCGGATATAGTACAGGTAGTTCGCATCGGACATCTGACCCTTCATCTCATTGTAAACCACGCCCTTGAAGACAATGTCTTCGAGCTGTTTGCTAGCCTCCGGTGACCCTCCGCGTTCCTCCGCAGCCCTTGGGTTCTCAGGTCCTATTCTCCATCCCTCTTGTCTGAAGTCCTCCTCCTTCAGCAGCGGATGGAGCGTAGCATCGAGGTAGACGGACAGCAGATTCTTAAAATCTTGTCTGTTGGTGGTGGCGAACGGGTAGGTCGTATGGTCAGAGGAGGTAAACGCATTCATAAAATTAGAGAGCGATCGAGGCAGCATCTTGAAGAAGGGATCGCGGACAGGGTACCTATGGAACAAACGTTAGCCAAACCATGAGTTGCATGGGTTCACTGGAGGCGCTGACTTCTCGCTACCACATAATGTGGTATGTTCAAGGATGTGAGGTACTCCTGTCGCGTCCGGAGGATTCGTCTTGAAGCCGATGCTGAAGACATTGTTCTTGTCCTCTCTCGCCACATGGAGGTATTCTGCGTCCGTCTTGTCGTGTTTCAGGAGGACAGCGGAGAGATGCAGTTCGGGGACATGCTTTTTATCCCGAACCGTAAAGCCGTGGAGCTTCTCGCCAACGGCGGGAAAGTTCTTCAGATCCGTTACTGTCGATGCAGCTCGACGAGGCAATGCCAACCCCGACAGTCGAGAGCCTGGCGTCCGCAACGGCGCTTTGGCCGCTGGTTGTAGCAGAGACAGTCCATTTTTGCGCACGCCTAGCGACGCGCGCAACATGACGGGCGAGTTGCCACGAGAAAATCGGAGGAAGGAAGTAGATGGTTCGACTAGTCAGAGCTGCCAAGGTCCTCGCATGTCAAGCCTGCTTTATATAGGGTACCGTAACTCCGGAGCCTCGGACAGGAACGGACCACAGGCGGAGGTCGCACGGTGGCGGCAAAGACGAAACACGCCCAATTGAGTCAGCACGCGACAAGCCCTGCTTCCAATAGGATTCTGGACGGGCGTCCTCGACAACAGTAGGGCTGCTAGCGAGCTGTCAGAAGCGCAATTCCTGCGGAGAGCCGGAGGTCGCGTAACGACGATCTGGCTGCGTGCCGCGGCCGCCGAGACGAGCAGCGAGAATTTCGCACTAGACTCGGATTGGCCAAGTGTGCATCCCCCTCTTACGACTGGCTTCGTGTCTCCGGCAAGATCCTCGAGCCTCTCGTCATTCTGCTCGAGACTGCCTCTGCCAGGCACCGAGTTCTGCGGCCGCCTACGAACACCGCTGTCTGTCCTGGTCTCTTCTGCTTTTGCCGGATATTTCCGTGCGTGGCTGTCAATCGTTAGCAATCTCCGGGCATCTGAAAAATTCACCAGTGTCTTCGCCGACGCGAGTGCCGGTCTTCTGCGCTACATCACGCAGAAATCTTTACCAGCCGTAGCTGGAGAGGACTGTCGGAAATAGTCTAGTCGACTGCCTGACCGCAACTGAGTCAGTTGCGGTCCAGGCATGGCTGTTGCTGTCTCCTACGCTCCTCGGATTACTAGCGATCCTTTCGTTTTATCGGCCAGGAACGATCACGCGAACACTACCCAGACCTCGTCAGCCACCCCACGACCATTCGTCCAGTATAATTGTGCGCCATTAGCCATGTCATCCGCCGCAATGTCGAAAAAGGCCAAGGGGAAGAAGGTCGCAAATGACCCCAATGAGACGTCGAAGCTGTTGGCAGCTAAGATCTCTCAGCTGGAGCAAGATGCCGCGGGAGAGAAGGATCAAGAAGCCGAGATCGGTGCGTAACTCATACTATGTGTTCCTCTGCCACCTAGATGCCGGTCCGTGCCCTAACGAGGTTTGTTACAGAACGCGAGGTGAAGAAGGCGACGCGGGATCTCAACCAGCTGCTGAGCAATATCGAATCGCCAATGACTCGACTGGAGACGGTGCATAAGAAGTATACGGAGCTGTTGGCGGACATGAAAAAGCTGGACCGCGACTATGCGAAAAGCAAGAAACGAGCGGATCAATTGCAGAAAGACCAAGACAAGGGCAAGTCGGAGTTGAACAAAACAGCTACCATGAAGGACAAGCTCGAGAAGCTGTGCAGAGAGCTCACCAAGGAGAACAAGAAAGTGAAAGTGGGTTGACTCACGGCTGCGATTGGAACGATGTGACGCTGATTGGCATGCGTCTGCAGGATGAGAATAAGAGGCTCGAGGAGAATGAGAGAAAGGCGCGCATGATCGTTAACGAACGTCTTGACTCGCTTCTGTACGATATCCAGGATGTGATGAACTCCAAGGGCAACCCGAAGAACGAGAAGATGGATATCGACATGGAAGAGGCGTGAGTGCTGCTACGTTTCTGGATTCATGCCGCGACTCTAACTCGAGGTTCTAGGCTTCGCGCAAAGATCAAGACCATTGGCGAGAAGTTTGAATTGCGCGAATCGCACTACAAGGGGCGTTTTGCGCAGTAAGGATGCCGAAATCCAGAGCCTGACTGCCAAGTACGAGGAGCAGCGCCGCGCTGCGGAGAATGAGGCTGCTCGATGTCGTGCTCTCAGCTCGCAGGTGTCGACCTTCTCACATACCGAGGCCGAGCTTCGCAGCCAGCTCAATATCTATGTTGAGAAGTTCAAACAGGTAGGCGCAACTGTCGAAACTATCTGGAGCCCGTTTCTGAGGCACGTCATAGGTCGAAGATACACTCAACAATAGCAACGAGCTCTTCCTTACATTCCGCAAGGAGATGGAGGAAATGTCAAAGAAGACCAAACGGCTGGAGAAGGAGAACCTGACCCTGACGCGCAAACACGACCAAACCAACCGAAACATTCTGGAGATGGCCGAAGAGCGGACCCGGAACCAGGAAGAGCTGGAGAAGTGGCGCAAGAAGAGCAACCATCTGGAGGCGCTATGTCGTCGGATGCAAGAACAGGGCCGGGCCAGGGGATTACGGGAGAGTTGGATGGAGATGATGAAGGCACAGAGAGTGAGTATGATGAGGACTATGAGGATGAAGATGATGAGGTGATCAGTGACGAGGAGGAATATGAGCTCAACAGTGGACATCATGAAGCCGTCCGTGAGCACGGATCCGAACAGCAGCAACCCGAGAAGCCCGTGTATGGGCCGCCGCCGCCGCCTGCCCTCGCGGAAGCACGCACCAACGGTAACAAAGCCGTGGTCAACGGGTGTTCGTAACGGCTGTTCCCTCGTTGTCGCTGTGTTGGAGACAGAAATCCGGATCAGCAAGGCGATTGACTCGACGCGATCAAATGTGCTAAATATGGTTGACTGATACCTATCTGTTGTCCGTTGTCTTTGTTTGCCCAGCCGTCTGTCTGCTCTACCTTACTTACCTAGGTAAGGTAGACCATAGGTGGTCAGTCTGGCTTACGGTACTGTACTCTGTTGCATTGTGTGACTGGTGTCATGATCCTATTGTCAATTGCCTGTCTCTAGTCTGATCCCAATGAAAGAGAAAGAGAAAGGGGGGTGGGAGGGAGATTCGAAGTGGCTGTTTGATTGATTGACTGATTGACTGACTTATCGATGGAAGCAGCAGATAAATGAAGTTCCACAATACAATCAATCCAAGTCATTGCTGCCAATTCCGTTCCGTAGAGAGATGTCTCAGCCTCTTTATATGCTTGCTTCCCTGTCTTTCTCTCACACACTCTCTTTTCTCCGTGTCTCCATTAGGGACTCTGCTTGCTTGCTTTTAGCTGTCGAAAACATATCGTGCGTTTCTTCTTTTGCCTTCTTTTTTTACAGTCATTGATTCGATACGACTGGTGATATGTGTACATGTGTAACAACTTGGCAGTCACATTCGAAATTCCTCATTAGTCGTAGTAAGTATGTGCTAGGAGTCAGTTAGAGCTTGCTGGCAGTGGTAGTGGCGCCGCCTTTGTTGTTGATATATGTATGACCCAGCTTCAGCATCTCGACCGCTTCCTTCACCATGTCCTCGACAATCGTCCGCGCGGGCTTGATGTCTTTAATGATGGCAGAGACACTGCCCATCAGGAAGGGCATGTCGACGTCCTCCTTGCCCTCGTCGATGTCGTGCATCATCGGGACGATGCCCTGCTGCGTCAACCGCGCGATCTCCTCCGGCCGCTCCTCCCATTTCTTGATGTACTCGTTGGGCAGCACCCGCAGCGGTCGTCCCGACACCACAAGCGTCCGGATCGTGTCCCCGAATCCTGCGGAGACTACTGCTTTCTTGTGCTGCTGGCTTGCGCCGCTCTCCTCCGATGCGACGAAGCGAGTGCCCACCCACACGCCGGACGCTCCCAGCATCAGCGACGCAGCCAGGCTTCGACCATCGCTGACGCCGCCGGCGGCAACCACCAGAGGCGTCTTCCCCGTCATAGGGCTTTTGTAATTCTTGACCACGTCCACGACAGCCGGGATGAGGACGGAGAAAGGGATGTCTCCGGTATGGCCACCGCCTTCACCCCCCTGGGCACATATAATGTCCACGCCGAGTTTGAGCGCCTTCTCTGCGTGCTTGGGCGCGCCGACCATGTTCATCACCAAGATCCCGGCCTCGTGAAGGCGCTTGATGGTGCGCTCGGGCGGCACGCCGACGGCGCAGATGAACAGCTTCGCGCCGTGCGAGATCACCACTTCGATCAGCTCGTCCAGCTGGCCGTGCGTGTAGTCATGGTTCGTCTTGCGGGCGCTTCCGCCGACCTGCGGCAGGGCCAGATCCACGCCGAATGGGAGGTTGGGGTCGCGCAGGAGGGACTTGAGTTCGGTGAGCATCTCGGAGAGCTGCGCTGGCGTGTAGCCCAGACCGCCAACGCTGCCCAGGCCGCCTGCATTGGAGACGGCAGCAGCCAGCGGTGCGCCAGAGGCCTTGGCCATTCCGGCCAAGAGGATAGGGTGTTGGATTCCGAGAAGTGAGCATAGCGGGGTGTGCAGAGACATGGTTGAGGAAGACCGGAAACGGTCAGCGGGCTCAGCGGTCTTCAAAGCAGCTTATTCTTAGTCCTAGTAGTGAGATTAATTGGTCAATTGAGTTTGTAGACACTAATAGATTCAACAATGGCAGATACGCGCGTTAGCCTTGTAACTGTTCTGGTAAAAAAAAGAGAGAAGATAATTCAATCGACAAGTAGCAGGCTCATTTCATCATCACCAATAGACTATCGTTGAAGACAGAAGCCCTCCAGAAAATTGATTCAATAATATATCGATCGTTCTGAGAGACGCGGAGGTGGAGGAATACGGAGTATGCGGGGATAGAGCAAGCTATCGGAGCCGAACCGAGGCATCCTTGCCTACCTAGGTTAGAGGTCAGTTCCTGCATTTGACAGACTGATCCAGCTCTGTATATTGGCAAATTGGCAAATGTTGTCCTCTTTATTTGCTTATTTGTTTAGCAAAGATCATCGGCTGTCTTGATGGATGGATTTTCAATTCTCTTTCTTTGTCTGAAACGCTCGAGGGTCTTGCTAAGGGCAGCACGTCTCGTATCAGACTGTTGTCACATATTCAGCGATACCGTCAAGATTCCAGAAATAGAGTAATCTGAATTGAACAGACGTTGCAGTTTCGATCCAAGGATCAATATGGTAGATAAGAAGATTCTCTCAATGGTGGATCTGTTGTAGGTCGGATCGAGCTTGTCCCAAGGCGGTAACATATTACTTCCGCGAACGCCAAAAAACGCGTGATGCGCGTCACTCAATTCTCCGCAGGGACATCTGCATCACCACAATTCAATGATCAAGGTCTGCTGCTTGACTTGGAGCTTCGCATAGAATTTCTTTTTTATTTCACAATTGACGTTGATGAATGAAATAATCATATCGACAGCATGACCGACAATTCAGAAAGTCGATTCCTCAAACCGCCAAGGTAGGTCGAACCCCGCTCGCACGACGCTGTGGTATAGAACTATTCAGATTTGCGGACCCTCTATATTCTCTTTTGATGTTACTGATGAGATTTAATTTTTAGCGACACGGAATACCCCCCTCAATACCGCGCCGCATCCTTCTACAGCCCTCTTCACACCTTCCAGCTACCAAGGGCGGATAACCGGCATTACCAACAACAATATGGCGACATGTACTTCTTGCGTCTCGCGAGGTTGAAACCGGCAGCAGAACAGGTTGCAAAAGAGGCGTGGGATGGTTTCAGTGTAAGAATCCCTGGGGATGGTACATATCAGTTGTCATCTGGGGAGAGTACGATTCGTGGACGACTGACGATGAGTTAGATCGCAGGGGAACATGCCCGTCGGGTGGAGAGAGTGCTGGATGTGCGACAAGGAGAGCTCTGCTGGGTTGTGGGGACTGTATACATGGATCTGCCGCTGAAGCCGAATATCCTGGATGATGTGGTCAAAGATGTGTGTTACCCTATACCCTGTTCCTTTTCCTTTTTTTTCCCCATTATTTTTCGGTCGTTTAGACTATAAGCTGACAGAATTCAGCACTTTACTGCCGCTCCACCCCCTCGTCGTACCTATGTCGATCCGTCAAATCCGTCGTTAACGCAGATAATGTTGGAAGACGAATCGGGTCGTCTTCGGTTGACGGGAAATGTGCTACGAACAACACATTTAGTGACCGGTGTGATTATTGCTGTTCTGGGAACAGAAAATTCAAACGGCGACTTTGAAGTCATCGACATCAAAGTCCCTGACTTTCCTCCCCAGCCTCGACGATGGGAGAGGGCCGCCAGTGATAATGTAGACAGCAAACTGGAGCAGCCTGACGAGAAGAAAAGGAAAGGCTCGACAAAGATAGCTTTTGTTAGTGGTCTGGGCATCACTGGAACTTCGAGCGATACTCTGGCCCTGGAGCTCTTGACGGATTATCTGCTTGGGTACACCGGGCCTTCTGAGGAAGATGAGCCTTGCGCGTCAAGGATCAGCCGGCTCATTATTGCTGGAAATTCGCTGGGCGACGCAGAAACCGCTAATGCAGCAAATGCTGACAGTGCCACTGACGGCAAAAAGAAGCCGGCTCCGAAGAAGTACGGCTATGATGCATCCGCTTACAATCCTTCTCCAATTACACAACTCGATTCTTTTCTCACAGAGATTCTTCCCAGCATACCCGTGACACTTATGCCGGGCGAGACGGACCCGGCCAATTTCTCCCTTCCTCAGCAAGGAATTCATCGAGCAATGCTACCCAGGGCCAGGGCATACTGCTCGGATAGTCGGCCTGGAGATGAAAATGCGGAGCCTGGTTGGTTCGACAGTGTCACCAACCCATGGGAAGGTTATGTGGAAGGATGGCGTCTGTGGGGTTGCAGTGGCCAGAATGTCGACGATGTTCTTCGTTACTTGGACTTTGCCGATGAGGATGGAAATGTTGAATCGGATAGAGACGATGGGGATACTCGACTGAGGATTATGGAAGCGATGCTGAGGTGGAGATGTGCAGTTCCGACTGCACCTGACACGCTATGTAAGACCTCCCCTCTTCTCTTACGTACTCATTCTCTTTCTTGTATGAAATAGCGCTAACGAACAATAGGGTGCTATCCCTTCCAAACCCACGATCCGTTCATTCTGCAAGCCTGTCCACATATATTTTTCATTGGCAACCAGCCTCAATTTAAAACCACAGTGGTAGAAGGTGAATCCACCTTCCGTCTCAACGGCACGGACGCAGACATGCCCGACGCCGCAGACGACAGTCTTACCCCTCGAGTCCGTCTTCTCGCGATCCCCAAGTTCCATGAGACGGGGGAGCTGATCCTCGTCGACACGGACACGCTAGAGGTGGAAGTAGTGAAGTTTGATGTATTCTCAGGGCAGGAAGAGAAGAAGTAATATATGTACGATACCAGCGCATGTTACGTACGACTGATGATATAGACCGGCTGGACCTATTGCTAGGTAGTGTTTGTTTATCAGCATCGTTGAGTCAGTTTGTAATACTAACTCTGTCTACGTATATTCCCTTGATAATTAATTAACTTTTCGGTTTATTTAACTTTCTTCGGACTTAGATATGTGATTATGCAGTGTTGAATTGGTGAAATATAGATAAACGTTGCGAGTGGCGCCAATTGAAGGCATACATGATTGGTCGGCAGGAGAACGGACAAAATGAACAGCAACTAAAAAAAATATCAAGTACAGTATCCAATGCAATTCCGCTCACATCTTCCCTGTCCAGACGATATTCGAAAGAACGTGCCTGAATTGGATGACTTAATCAGCAGGCAAGATCTGACAGCTGCTTAAGCTTAGAGTCAGCGTGTTAGCAAAGCGGCGGGCAAGGGAAAAAAAAGGAAGAAAATGCTCCTCAACGCCAATACCGGTATGTTCCAATAACCAACCATAAAAAAAAATCCCATACATTTAGAAGAAATATAAATAATAAAACGAAATAGTTGATTAATAGTAACTACCTTCAATGAGAATTCCTGACTGATACGATTGTTTGTTTTTTTGCCAGCAATCTCCACATCCAGAGTCCTCTTGGTGCCATACTCCAAATGGCACGTGTCGAAATATCATGAGTGGATGAAGGATGAGGTATGTTCATATATTATACATCCGGACATAAACACATATATGCATATGTAATAGCTATTTGTAATTTCAATTCTGTTATAATGTATCTTGTTCTTTCTTCCCGATCTCAACGGGCTCATTTTATTTTCATGCATATTGCTCTACATAAGATGGATTTTTCCTTAACTGTGATGGATAGGAAATCCAACAAGCGACAGCTTCAGAGCCCCTGACGCTAGAAGAGGAATATGCCATGCAGCAGAGCTGGCGGACTGATGGCGACAAGCTCACTTTTATTGTCTGCTTACCACTGCGGAGAGACGACAATGTCAATAATAATGACAGCAGTCGTGGCGAAGATGTACAGCAGCAACAAGATTTGAATTCTACCACGACTACGACAATCACAGAGCAAGACGACGCCCCTGATCGAATGCTGGGGGACGTCAACCTCTTCCTACGCTTCGACGAGGACGACGACAACAACGACAAGATCATCGGCGAGATCGAGCTCATGATCGCCGAAAAGCAGAACCAGCGACGAGGATTCGGCCGAGCCGCTCTGCTATCTTTCCTGCGGTACATCATCGATCACGAATCTGACATTGTCGATGAATTCCTCTCCCAACAAGAATGCAAAGAAGGAGAAGAACGGACCGCTTCTTCGAAGAAAAAGCTGTCCTGCCTCAGCGTCAAAATCGGCCAATCCAACGCCCGGAGTCTGGCGCTGTTCGAGAGCCTCTCGTTCCGGAAAGTCTCCGACGAGCCGAATTATTTCGGTGAGTTTGAGCTGCGGAGGAGTCGGGCGGATCTGGATCAGCAAGACGTTCGGGAGATGTTGAGCAGGTTTGGGGTTGATGCGTATGTGGAGTTGGGTTATTATGATAGAAAGTAGGATGGTTCGTCGTCGCAATTATTGTTATCATTATCCGGATGTAAATACTGAATATACCTGGTTGGGGTTTTTTCGATTTGATGGCGCTGTCATGTTCACGCATACTTAAGTATACATCAAGTGATTGACGCAGTTACAAACGAGTTTTCAAAGGAGATAGTTGTATTTTCAACTGTTTTTGAATTGGTATTCAGACTCCAAGACGTCCCAGCCGGAACATCCTGAAGGAAAATTATATCGTACGTAAGGGAAAGGTCCGTCCATCATGCATTTGATAGAGCAATCACCATATGAAAACAGACGTAGGAACATTGCATGCATGCCTGCAGCAGCTCTCAAGCTGGAGCAATGCCAGTTCCCTTTCCCCTGGGAAGTCTATGTCTTTTTTTGTTGATTTCTTTTGATTAATTGATCATCGCATTATGTACCTGACCTCGTCAACCGTCGTTCGCTTCCATTCGCCTGCCTCGACAGTCCAGTCCAGTCTATCCACCACTACGCAGATAACTTAGATAGACTTCTTCTTGTTGGTGGCGCCCTTGG
This sequence comes from Rasamsonia emersonii CBS 393.64, assembly GCF_000968595.1. Classification (NCBI taxonomy): domain Eukaryota; kingdom Fungi; phylum Ascomycota; class Eurotiomycetes; order Eurotiales; family Trichocomaceae; genus Rasamsonia; species Rasamsonia emersonii. Next base: position 7,136 of record NW_013562840.1, on the reverse strand, counting down.
AGACATCGACAATCTTGAGAGCTGTTGGCAGCACCACAGTCAGTCCATGTTCGTCCTCAATGGCCCCAACCGTCTGCCAGCGAAACCAAACTCAATTCAATGGATGAACGCACCAGGAGGCAAGCTCTGCTTCAGCTTCTCGGCCTTGTCGGCATCCTTCAGGACGAGGGTGTACAGGTAGCGGTGGCAGCGGACCTTGAACTTGGTCGTGTTGGTCTTGCGGTTGCGCTTGATCCGGGCGGCTGTGAAAGAAGAAAGAGATATTAGCAATCGCGGCCAGAATAGACAATAATTTTCGTATGAATAGCATCATCTCATAGGGCATATCTAATAAATTAAGAGGCCATGCAGAATGGTGCCCAAAGAGAATGAATGCAAATGTCAATTGAGGTCGAACATACAGGAAGCGTCCTTCCGCCGGCAGATCTCAATGAACTGCTTGATGTCAGAGACTTCGGTAGGCATGGTGGGCGGTCGTAAGACGGGACTGTATAGAAACAGACAGACAGACAGGTGACGGACGAAGTGAAGAAGCCTGGATGTAGCTCTTGTCTCTCCTTGCACGGTACAGCAGCCGGGCCTGGAATCGATCGATGTGTGGGATGCGGAATTAGGGTTTAGCGAGTCCGGAAACCCTTAGCGTGTGGCGGTGCTGGCGGTTGTGCTTGTGGCTGGTGTAAAACTAACAATGTGTATGTGTGGCGGTGCTACTAGGCAGCCGTGCGGGGAGCTGGAGATTGCTGTATTAATCTAGATAGATGTGTAATAGGGGAAGGACATGTGTCTTTCCTAGAATGCTATCTCTAAACTTACTTAAACCTATTCTTCTGATCCACCTGTCGCTGTATCCGTAACGCTAGAAGTATACCAAATTGATTCTTAGTACCTAGCAGTACCTCGCTTTCAGGATGCCTACTCCACTGGACAGGATGTTGAATTCCAAGGTGAGCTTGGATTAGGATCGCACAGCATTGTAACTAACAGATTTCTAGAATCTCCTGCTTGGTACATGACTGTTTTATGACACTGAGTAAATTTCCATATGTATATTGACAAGCAACAGGATTCGCCGGAATCGTCACTGCCGTCGCCGCCTGGGGAATCTGGGGCGGTGACATATTTCCTGCAGAGGGCGATCCAAGAGGAAGTATGTACATGCATGTCATTATTCTTATTTGCATAGCAATGCTCACGTTCGGATAGACCCTGACGATTGGACCATCGAGGAGTTGAGAAGATGGCTGCGGACTGTGGGTTTGTTATACCATATGTCGAGAAAGCTGCTGACTGTGCCCAGAGAGGGCTTCTGCCGGACGACGGTGCATCGCGGGAGGACCTGCTGGAGCGGGTCAAAGCAAATATGCGTCCGCGATCATCAAGTTCGTAACCGATTCATCGAAAAGGCGAAGTGTTCTCAGGCGTATGACGATATGGCGGACGGTTTTCGGTCCTTGAGGATGAAGAAATCACCCCTAAGTATTCGGACGGTAGCGACATGGTGGCCTTAAACCCACTCCTTCTCTCGCTGGCACTCTTCCTACTCCACCAGATTGTAATAGTATTTTTTTCTGTGGCCACGACAGGCCACCATGACCCAAATTCAGACTGTAAATGATTCGAGATGGGCGATGGAAATGTGCTCTTCGACGTGTCTCCCGCTTGCCTCCTATCCAAAAACTTCGCGTTTCAGACGACAAGTCGGAAGTTCTGACTTTGGATCAACCACTCCTTTTTGCCCTTGCCCTTTGCGCCACCCCCCGTTGAGCTCGCGGCAGGGTTGGGGACCAGGACAAACGTCTCGCTGAATCCGCGCTGGGGGGCATCCCTTGACTCGCCAAACTGCACGTATCCACTGACCGTCACCAGTAAAGACATGTCCTTCACGGTCGTCTGAGCCGGGGTTTTGACGCCCGTAGCGGTGGGGGTGGGATAATGGCTGTTGATGACCTGGCAATCGAAGGACTGTACTTCAAAACGGGTAGGCGGCAGTTGATTCACAAAAATATCCTGAACTGCCGCCCCGTCAGCGACTACATTCCCGTTGAAGAGAATCGTGGATGGCATCTGGCTGTAAAATGTCGCTATCGTTCCCCGGTTGGATTGGAGGGCGGAGTAAAAGGACTGGACGAAATCCGTGGCGCCTGCCGCGCAATTTAGACAGAGATCAAAAATACGTTGAGCTAAATTTTCTGAACGTACCATCTGTTGAGACTTTTGTGACCGTGTCCGCGCTCGGAGTAGACATATCTCTATTATGTTCTTGCGTGCGCGCTGCTCGGAGGGGTAAGAGCAAGTATTGATGTTGGATAAACGGTAGGAAAGTTGGAGATTATTCCAGGAATCCGAGTTTCAAAAAATCAAAAAAATAAATCTCAGTCTGTTTCAAAGGAAATAACACGTCGTTCGGCTCTGCCAGGACCAATATGTGGTGGAGGAAGAATTGATTGACAGCCTGGTAGGCAGCGGAAATGTTTGAAAAGTGTAGGGAGCTTGGACCACCGGAGGTGACGAGGGACTCCGCAAAAAGTATCCGTCAGATGCTGCTGCTTGGCATCTCTCCTCGACAACCCCCAATGGAGACGGCAAAGTGCCGATTGCGCGCCCTCTCTTGGGCGTCGAAATATCTGCCGGCGAGATCGCCTTCTTGGAATTGCTCGTCCCGCGGGTATACACGCCATGTCTCGAGCATTCGGCATCGGAGATTTGCGACTGCGGCCGCCCCGGAGGGCGCCAGAAAGCCCTATTATGTTACGACTCCCATTTTTTATGTGAATGCAGGTGAGTTAAGCTTGGCGATAGCCCTGCAGACTGCATGCTGACTTGAGTAGCACCTCATGTGGGACACCTGTATTCAATGGTCATCGGGGATACCCTGAAACGATGGCAGGTGCTGCTCGGCAAGGAGGACGCCCAATTCCTCACAGGCACCGACGAACATGGGATGAAGGTTCTGTTTCACGCCTTCAGGTTTGGAGGGCTTGATATCTGACGATAAGACAGATACAACGAGCTGCACAGGCAGCGGGGATGGACACACAGGCGTTTTGCGATATGAATTGCAAGACATTTGAGGTTGGTATCTATTCAAGCCCCTGCCTGCAACTGGCGTTTCTAACCCGATTTCCTGTAGGCTCTGGTAAAGGCGGCCAACCTGAACCATGACCACTTCATACGAACCACCGATGCGGCTCACAAAGATGCGGTGCGGTATTTTTGGGTACGTGACGCACGACCTGGGTAGTGATCAATAGGCTAAGGGTTTTTTGAAGGAAATGCTTCAACATCGGGGATACATATACACATCGAAGCATGAAGGGTGGTACTCGGTCAGCGACGAGACGTTCTTCCCTCAGTCTTCGGTGCAATCCGCTTTGGACCCGGCCACTGGCAGGAAGGTCATGGTAGGTACATCTCATCTTAATGGTTCTTAATGCAGTCTAACTCTCCTCAGGTTTCTGTGGAGACGGGCAAAGAAGTTGAATGGTCGTCAGAAACAAACTATCATTTCCGTTTGTCGGCATTTCAAGACCGACTGCTCCAATTCTACAAGGAAAACGAGTCGTTTGTAAGACCCGCAAGTTATATGACAGAACTTATCAAGTCTGTGTCTTCTGGACTGCAAGATCTTTCCATCTCGAGACCGGCGGAACGCCTGAACTGGGGTATCCGCGTCCCTGGTGACGACACGCAGACCATCTACGTGTGGTTAGATGCTCTGATCAACTACCTGACGAAAGCCGGATATCCTTTCCCGCCGGGCCAGGAACATAAACTTGGATGGCCGGCAGATGTTCATGTTATAGGAAAGGATATCGTCCGGTAAGTACTCCAGTTGATACTCTTGTTCTGCTCCTGCGGAATCGCTGACTTGCCAGCTTCCATTGCATCTACTGGCCGGCCTTCCTGATGGCGCTTGACCTTCCACTTCCCCGGAATATCCTTATCCACGGGCATTGGACGATGAACAAAGAGAAAATGTCCAAATCAACCGGCAATGTTGTCAATCCATTTTTTGCGATCGACCGCTTTGGTGTTGACACGATGCGCTTCTTCCTCACGTATCAAGGACCGCTTGGCGATGACTCCGACTACGACAACGAATTCATCATCCGCGACTACAAGAAACTGCTCCAATGGGGACTTGGGAACCTATCGCATCGCATCATGGGAGTTGCAAAATGGGACTTGCGCCCGTACATCGAGGCAGCGGCGTCTGGCAACCTTCCGAACGCCTCCGACCTTGATAGTGCGCATCAAGCGTTCATCGAGACCGCTCCTCAGAGGGTTGCGGATCATATGGACAACTTGAACCCGAGAGCTGCTCTCCGAGAGATTATGGGAATAATCGAGAAGGTCTGTGCGGATCAATAATGCTGTTATAACGCGTACGCGCTGCTAACGGGGAAACCAATAGACGCAAAAGTATTTCCATCAGGCAGAGCCGTGGAAGGACCGCGACCAGGCCCACCGCATCATCTACAACGTATGCGAATCTCTAAGGATGGCTGGGATCCTGCTGCAGCCATTCATGCCGGAGAAATCCGCGGAGCTTCTAGACCTTCTGCGGGTAGACGCGGCGGACCGCTCGAAGCGGAGGTTCTCGGCGGCGTCCTACGGGGCCGATCTCGAATACGGCAAGGATGTCGAGAAGACCAAGAAGATTCTTTTCCCTCCCCTCATCGTTGAGGATTAAAAACACTCCAAGATGCGGGGATATAATGAGGAGAGACATCTCCGAAACCTACGACAACAACTCTAATCTGCTCAAACTGACGCATTGCGCATCCCAGTGGGATGCATGAAATGGGGAGCATGAGGAAGCCTCTATCTACACGTGGTCCGCATATCCAGGTTGATCCGGTTCATTGGTAGATGCCCTCTCTTGTCCCTATCTCTCTCTGGTTAGAGAATTGCCAGAGCACAATTACCATTCCCCTGCTGACGTAAGCACGCATGTATGTAAGACCGTACATGCATGCATTCATGCACTACTTCCTGTACCATAATACTGTACTATAACTCTAACTGTACATGGATAGGATAAGGATTAGGTAGGACAGGACAGGACACATGAAATGAAACAAACCAGATGGTTGGTTATCCGTCGGCGATATCAGGAAGTATCTATTACTATATATTACTGTGTAGCACGGCACGGACGGGAAAGTCGGTATCAGCTTTCCCGCGGGCAACGAGGCCTCTGCCCTACCTTTTCCCCGGAAAGCTGTATCGTATCGTAAAGTAAGCCTTTCTGATATGATGTAACATGCTGGTAAAAGAAACTAGGTAGGTACTAAATAAGCTATCTATATACATGTACTCGACCAGGCAGGCAGGTAAGGCAGCCACACCTAGGTATTCTGCTGATAAATGATAATGTAATAATTGTAATATATGTATTCTACACCTGCCTGTTTCATTATAGATGTAACAAATAGTGAGTATAAGTAAATAAATATGTAAGCAAGTCAGTCAGTCAGCAGTCATTTACTTACTTACATTGTTCTCGTCCTCGTTCTCATTCTTGTTCTTTCTATTCTACTGCTTGCTTGCTTGCTTACTTACTTTAAGTCCTTATCTTTTAATCTTTACTATCCTATCGTATATCATGGTTAATAACTAATTCTTCCAATCTATGTCTACTTCATCAATCTGACTTGATACAAGCTACAATATCATATCGTATCAGATTGTTGATTAATTCATCAATCCTATCGCCATGGGAAGCTACTGCGAACCTCACTGCTCCTCCCCCTCCGTGGAGGAGCAAGAAAAGAAGATGTTTAAGAAGAAACAGCTGCCATGGATAGAGACGCCTCTAGTGGAGTCGGCTGTGTTGTCGAGGGCAGCGGGATGGTGAGTCCATTATCACGTATCATCTTGATTTCTTCTTTTTTTTTTAACTAATCCTGTTGTCTGTTAACAGCAGAATATTTCTGAAACTGGAGAATCTTCAACCAGGAGGGTCGTTCAAGTCCCGGTAAGTAGTATTTCTCATATGACTAGCACTAGTTTTGTACGTCTGACAGACTGACACCCTCTTCTTTGTCGACTAGTGCAATGGGCAATCTCATCCTTCACCACATCTCCAATCCCGCCAACGCAGGCCGCAAGCTCCATTTCTACGCTTCTTCCGGAGGAAATGCCGGGTTGGCAGCCGTCTGCGCCGCGCGCTCGCTGTCGTACCCCTGCACCGTCGTCTTACCCACCTCGACGTCGCCGCTCATGGTGCAGAAGCTTCGTGCCGCTGGCGCCACCGAAGTCATCCAGCATGGCGAGACGATTGCCGCTGCGGGCGAGTACATGAAGAATGTCGTAATGAAGGAGGAGAAGCACGGTCCGGGAAGTGACGATGACGTCGTGAAGATCGCGTTGCATCCGTTTGACCACGAGGCCATCTGGGAAGGGAACAGTACCATTGTCGATGAGCTGGCATATCAGCTTCCCCCAGCGGATGATGAAGGTGACGCAAGGGCACTTCCGGTAGATGCTGTGATATGCAGTGTCGGGGGAGGTGGCTTGATGAACGGCTTGGTGAGGGGCATCGAACGACATAGACAGCGGCGAGGAGACAAGCAGCAAAAAGACATCCACATTCTCGCGGCCGAGACGGAGGGCACGGCATCCCTCGCTCTGGCCATGTCTCGCAAAGCTCTCGTTTCCCTGCCCAAGATCACCTCCCTGGCGACGTCGCTGGGTTGCGTCCGCGTCTCGGCCCAGACGCTGGAGTATGCCCTGTCACCGCCACCCGGACTCGCCATCCACAGCGTCGTCCTATCCGACGCTGACGCTGCAAGAGGCGTTCTGCGGCTGGTGGACGACGAGCGGCTTCTCGTGGAGCTAGCTTGTGGCGTATGCGTCGAGACTGCGGTTGGAGTTGTCGACGAGAAACCACGCGGGACAAAGAGAAGGAAGAGAAGTTCGGCAGGAGACGAGGGCTACGGCGACGACCGGGATGACGATGCACGGAGCAGCCGGAGCAGCAGAAATGGCTCCTCTACAGCCGATGGGCCGTCATCAGCAGCATCATTTGCCGACAGCGCCGTGGGCTCAGACGAGGAAACAGAGATGATACCGCCCCGGCAGCTCACCCGGTTAAAACAGCTTGTTCCTGACTTGACCCCCGAAAGCAGGGT
>NW_013562841.1:0-19317 GCF_000968595.1 Rasamsonia emersonii CBS 393.64 | reverse complement strand
CCCCCCCCCCCCCTTTTTTTCCTGGGACAATCACTAATTAATTTAAACCAGCTGCGGTTTTCTTTGCGCTCAATAAACTCTTGGAGAAGATTCCTCAGGCTGTCAAGCCATTCCTTCCACAACTGCAGAGGACCTTCGCTAGAGGTCTTGCCGATACAACCAGCGAGACTCTACGTAACAGGGCTGCCAAGGGTCTTGGAATCCTGATCACACTGACGCCAAGAGTAGATCCTCTCGTTGCAGGTAAGTCTGAGCCGAGGATTCTTACAATAAAACACGCTGACTTGTGGATACAGAGCTTGTCGCTGGAGCCAAAACTTCTGATGAAGGAGTTAAGAACGCCATGATGAAAGCGCTCCATGAGGTTGTGGGCAAGGCTGGTACCAGCATGAGTGAGGCATCAAGAAATGCCGTTCTTGGCTTGATTGATGATGACAGCAGTGACCGAACGGGTAAATATGATCCTGTCAGTACAACTTTGAGAGCTGGTACTAAGTATTCTACAGATGCCATGGCAATAACTAATGCGCGATTGCTTGGTGTTCTTGTCAAGAATCTCCCGGCGGCCACGGCCATACCAGTCATAAGGAATCGGGCTCTTACTACGAACTTCTCTCATGCCTCTATTTTGGGGCTGAATGCCTTGCTTGTTGAGGCGCCGTCTTTGTTGCTGGAGAATTTCGCAGCCGAAACGCCTTCAATCATTTGCCAGGGAATCTCTAACTCTGATGTAAGTTGAAAATGGCTACCTCAATGACGTCTTCAATACATTACTAATGTTGTCCAGCCCTTCATATCCGACAACAGTGTGCTGGCCGCTGGTAAATACCTCCTTGCGGAAGGTGATGGCAAGAATTTCGAGACAAATAAGTCAGTGTTCGAAGCACTGGCTCCAATGATACAACCGGGCAAACCTTCCGACACTCGCCGTTTGGCCCTTGTCGTCATCCGTACGGTCAGCCGTCTACACCCGGAGCTCACCAGACCTCACCTGGGATTGCTTGCGCCGGCAATCTTTTCTAGCGTTCGTGATACCGTCATACCTGTCAAGCTCGCAGCTGAGGCTGCTTTCCTGTCGATATTCTCCGTCGTGGACTCCGAGGGAGCCGTGTTCGACAAGTATATGGCAGGACCTGGTGCCGAGCTGCCTCCTGGGCCCAAATGGAGTATGTCAGATTACTTCAAGCGGGTCGCACTGCGGCTTGCTGGGCAGGCACGGGAGAGGAGAGAAGCCGAGGGTGGCCAAGGCGGCCTGGGTCTGTCTAACGATGAAGTGGAAGACGAGAAGGAGGTGTGGAGCGTTGGAAGGGTTGTCCTTGGAGAAGACACCTCTGGTGACGAGTGATGCTTGCAATGATACTCCTATGATAAATACTATCAGCAATTTGTTTAAATATACGATGTTTTTCTAAACCTTTGTTGTAAATCTTTCTTCGCTTCTTCCATACACAGTACATCAAAGTACGGAGTAGAGGTCTTCATCACGTGCGTAGAACACTAGAACCGTAATTGGTGCTTCTAGTCACGTGTGTGATTACATAATCAGAAGGTCGCCTACTCTTAACTGCAGTGAAAAACAGCGTCCTGGTATGGCTATCCAGTTTGCAACCATGATACAACCTCAAGGCTCAAGCTCTTCGCATGTTAAATCCTTGTCAAAGGAGGCCTGGGCGAGTTTTGGGAGCGTTTGTGATTGCGTGGAGGGCTAGGTACAAACTCAGGCGCGAATACTAGTGGTCGGCGGAAGGGGCTTAAGCCCTAATGTGGGTTCGAGCGGTTTTCTCGCTTAGCAGCACATCGATTAGCTAATCAACCACCCCATCTCAAACTCCTCACTGAAATCATCCGTCGTCAATCGAACTCGAACGACGAACACCATCCGCCCAACGACCGTCGACACGCCGACATCAAGATGTGAGTTCCCATCCGTTGATTCCATCATCGAGATCAGCGAGGGGGATTTCTTGTCCGTGTGTTTTATCATCCTTGGATGATGCACGCAGGCGGATCTCCCGGATCTCCCACTTTCTACACTCCGTTGCGTTCGTGGGCAGCAAGCTGACCGCGTGAAATTTTTCCTTTCGCTGGATATAGGGTCAATCTCCGTACCCAGAAGCGCCTCGCGGCCTCCGTGATCGGCTGCGGCAAGCGCAAAGTGTGGCTCGACCCGAATGAGGTGAACGAGATCTCCAACGCCAACTCTCGTCAGACGATCCGCAAGCTGGTCAGCGATGGCCTCATCATCCGCAAGCCGGTCACCATGCACTCGCGCGCCCGCGCCCGCGAGCTCGCTGCCGCTCGTCGAATTGGCCGACACCGTGGTCTGGGTAAGCGGAAGGGTACCAAGGACGCGCGAATGCCCAGGTATGTCTATCGTTGTGGGAGGACTGTGATCCATCCGTTAAGGAGACGGATCGTCGAAAAACATCGCCTGGAATCTACGCTGACATTGGTCTCCTTTTAGCCAAGTGCTGTGGATGCGCCGCCAGCGGGTTCTCCGCCGTCTCCTCGTGAAGTACCGTGCCGCTGGCAAGATTGACAAGCACCTCTACCACGAGCTCTACCACCTGAGCAAGGGTAACACCTTCAAGCACAAGCGCGCTCTGGTTGAGCACGTAAGTTTCCTCGCCATACGAATCTGCGGTTTGAATCGAAACTCCTGTCCAGGATTGAGCTGACTGTGATAATGAACAGATCCACAAGGCCAAGGCTGAGAAGCAGCGTGAGCGTATCCTCAAGGAGGAGATGGATGCTAAGCGTGCCAAGACCAAGGCTGCCCGTGAACGACGACTGGAGCGCATCACGGCCAAGCGGAATGCTGCGGCCGAGGAGGCTACTCAGGAGTAAATTGTGTCGGATGCGATGTGAGGATGTGGAGATGGTGTTGGGGAAGACCTTGGTCGCGGTGACCATGGCTTTATTCGAGGTCCGGTTCGTTTGGCATTATTATTATTGTACGGAACGGATACCAGGATATGGGATCTGTGATCTAGAACGGGATAATGCATTCTCTTTCTGTGAGACGTTGCCGGACAGACCTGATATGAGGCTGAATGCATTGAACTATGTCCCTGTTTACCCCCTGGGATCGATGGTTTACAGCCCGGGGGAGCAAAATTTCCTATGTGCCTTGAACTCGACTTAGGATGTCTTAAAAGGATAAATGTCATAACGCCAATACCATTCAACTTGCAAAGCACACATTTCTATAGACAGTTCTGCCGGATTCGCCCATCTGAAGTGCATCCACTGACTATTTCTGATCCAAGTCACTGGATTTGCAACCAATTTTTTCCAACATGGTATACCTTACAAAGGCATGGGACGGAAGTCTCTCCACTTCTGGCGAAACAAGATGATTGAGATCTAAAATCACATGACACGGACCGCTTCCAGTCCGCTGAACTATGTACAATAGGTGGTTTTCTTTCCTCATCACCAAATTATTTGGACTAATCCACTCTGTTATTATACCACTATTTACTTACGAAACTAACCAAGGACCTCGCCGGAACGATACTCGTGAACTTGGTTGCTGCCCCAACAGCAAGCGCGATGATCGGCTTGGAGGCTTCCAGGTCGTTTTCATTGTTCGTCAGATACGGCTGGATAACGGACACGGGTCCATAACCCGTCAACTCCACCTCGACCTCATAGTCTGTGTCGGCATTGTTGATGGCCTGCGTGGCCACCACGCCGTTATCCTTGTTCTGGAACGCGCTCACCGTGACCAAGGAGTCCGAACTGACCGCGTCGATGCGGACGGCACCCGGCCGGACGAATCGACTGAACTGGCCGAACGCCCACAGCCGCTTGGTCGCGACATACGAATCGCCGTTCAGGTTGATGAGAGGGCTGTTGCTCGTGCCATTCTCCGCTCCGATCCAGTGCAGAAAGGCGCTGACGTTGCTCCGCGTGAAGGCGTCTTGGATGCGGTTCGCCCAGGTCAGACCCTCGCCGGCGGCGCCGTTCTCGTACCAGGCGGCCGTATAGTTCCCATTCAGATCGGCCCACTCGGTCATCCACACTGGCAACGAGGTCTCAAGAGGCGTTGTGGGCGGGGAGTTGTAGCCATGGGCGGTGATCACAGACAGATAGCTTTCCGCGCTGTGCTCGGGACCTCCAGCCTGGAGGCCCGGCAGCATCGCTCGCTGCTCCTCCCACCCGACGCCGTCGCAGCAGGTGAGCTTGACGTCGAGTCCTGCCGCCTTGACGGTGGGTGCTAGAACTTTGATGAAGTCGGCCGCCTGGGTGCCGTCCGACAGCATGCTGGCATAGGTGACGTCTTCCTGGGGCTCGTTCAGGAAACCCAGGTGGGTGACCTTGATGCCGACCTGTTGGTAGAACCGGACGTACTGGACGAGGTAGTTGGCGTAGGCCTGCTTCCAGTCCCCGGAGGCGCAGGACGTGTTGGTCACGCCGCACAGGTACCCGCCGTTGGAGTCGTCGTCGTTGGTCTTCATGTAACCGGGAGCAGACCAGGCGTCGGCATAGAACGTGTTGACGCCATACGAGGCCGCTTCGTGGGACAGCCACACCTGGCCGCTGTCGTTGCGGTCCCAGACGTAGTGCGGCGGCGCAGACGGCGAGCCGGGACTGAAGGGCTCGATGGAGTTCATGAAGTCCTTGATGGAGCTATTGCTGGAGCCGATGCCATTGCGGACGATGGTCAGGCCGGCGCCATGGGTGTCGCTGAACAGGAGATCGAGCACTCTGGTGCGGTTCTCGGGCGACAAGCCATCCTTGCCGTAGATGTCCTCTGCGCGCTGGAAGGCCTCGGAGAAGCCGAATCCGTCGACCTGCTGGAAGCGGGTTTGTGTATTGACGGAGATGTGGGCGTGAGGTCTAGACGGGGCGGACAGGACAGGAATTGGCACAGCGGCCAACGCGAGGAGAGAGATCATGGCGGAAGACACACTCTCCTTGCCTAAGAACAGGAAACAGTCTCAATTGATCACCAACAATACCAAATCGATCACTCGCTGCGTGGTGTAAGTGCATACCAATGTAGTAAGACTACGGGGTATATATATACACATTGTTAACCCTGACATAAATATAAACAAGTACGAAGGAAGCATTCATCCATCTAAGCTTAAAAACCGTTAATTAACCAACTGCATAATTACGTAGTCACCTAGGTACCTAAGCTAAGTACAGCAAGCGAGAATTAGTGCTTATTCAATTGGATCAATTCCATCAATTTAGTCTGAGTTGATAAAAGCAAGAATAGAATAGTTGGTTCGTTACGGAGTACTACTTCCGTCCGGTATACACACCGACAGAATCGTATGCACAAAATGGTAATAGCTAAAGAAATTACCGACCGGCTAAATCGGAGCTTGAGCAGTAGTAGCCTTACTAACAACTACTAGTAGTACTCCCTCTCTCTCTTCTACGGAGAGTACAGAGGATGAGGTACGGAGAATCCTTCGTAGCGTGATGGCGACGAGTGAGTGCGGAGGAGCTGCCGGCGTAGCCCTAGGCTAAGCCTAGGCTATATTATCTTTTAGGCAGGTTCCCCAGCTTTTCTCCAGTTTTGATTAATAAAAAAATAGATAACAATAGGCGAACTCCAGATTATTAATGCTCAGTATTACTGATTAATAGTCAACTTCTAATAGAAAGAAGCAATACTTGAACGACGGGAGGTGCATTACAACCGTAAGGCAAAGAAGAAGGGGGAAAAAGAGAAAGAAATATACGTAAACCGAAATGGAGAAGAATCCAAGCGAAGGGGGCAAAAAATACATATACACAAAATTCCAGCTTCAAAGACGGTAGGTAGTAGCTATATGTTATTAAATAAAGTCGATCTCAACATACTCGAGTTCAGCCAAGTCTAGACTTTGATTAATTAATTATAATGTCCTCTTTGCAAGATTTGCTATTAGAAGACTTTGTCTGTACCGAGGTGATATTCTTCCTTTTCTTTTCTTTTCTTTTTCTTTTTCTTTTGCTCTTTTATAGTCCGAATGCGTGGTTGAGCAGACCATGTCACAAGTTGCAGCTACAGGTATAGAATTGCCTTGATTCCTAAACTGGGTGAATTCGATAACTGCTACCAAAACGGGCTATTATTATGTCTGCTATGCCTGACATGTCGACAATGCAACAAATACAGCTACTGCACAGGCAGTACAACTATACTAATATATTATACCACCTCCAAGAATAGATATCTACCAATCGCACCCAATTCGTACGTACGTTCGTACAGTACATGCGTTTAACTGCCATATACACGAATAAAAGTCTCATATTCGCCCTCCTCAAGAGCCTCCCCCGTCGTCGGATCGGCACTACCTGGTCCCAGCAACCGAATAAACCAGTACGGCTCACCGTCGACAGTGCTCGCGGCGTCGGGTTCGTAGTACTTGATGCCCCAGGTGGTGACATTGTGCGAGCCGAGGAACAGGCCCGGCTGCCGCTTGCCGTCGACGTAGTGGTAGTAGGGCTCGATGGGGATGGAGGCGTCGGCCGGCAGCCCCCACATCAGCGGTGCAGAGAAGGGGATGTTGGTGATGTTGATCTGGTTCCAGGCGTAGCCGCTGACGCCGGTAGGGGTCAGGGCTTCGAGGATGCTGTTGTTGGTGCCTGTGGCGTCGTTGCACCGGATTGGGGTTTTGGCTTGGTCGTTGACGGAGGCGATGGTTATCTACATACCCGCATACAAGTACGAGCAAACGTCAGTGGGAGCAAACGTGGTCGTGATGAGTATATACTAACGTAACCCTCGTGAATCCCCGTGTCGTCGGCCAGCCGCCTCACTTGGACGTTGTCGCCGTATCCGTTGATGCTGCAGGGCTGGGAGGATGTCGTGTTGGTGCACTGGTCGACCTGGATGATCCAGGGACCGGCGATGCCCGTCGAGGCGTCATACGATGGGTAGACAGAGCAGCCACCTTGGGCGAGGACGGGGGTGACGTTGGGGACAGCTTGAGCGAGGGCGACGAGGGAGAGAGCAAGCAGGTTTGAAAGGATGGTCATGTTGTCCCGTCTTTTCTGGAGAGAATAAACTAGATAGAAGAATTGCACCTGGACGAGTTGGATGTCATTCTTCAGGAAGCTGGGCTATTTATACACAGGATGTCTAGATCTTTTGGTCCTGAACTATATTCGAGTAATTTATCAACAATTAAGCCAAATGGAGCCTGGCGGATATAGCACCATGATCTTCCTTCGCAGTAGCTAGGCAGCATCCGACAAACCAGTCGGATTCCAGAAACTAGACTTGAGACTGAGGCTGAGAGCTGAAAGGAGCTCTTCAGATCTACGGAGTACGGAGTACACGCAGTAGCAGTAGTACCAAGTAGTTCAACGCCAAGAGGGTCCGCCGACGGTGGAAATCTCTAGTTTTTCAACAGTATAGCCAATGGCGGTCATCGAATTCTTCTTACTGTTGGAAACAGAAATTATAATTCCCAGTTCGAACAAGTTCCTTGGCTGGACTGGAGTCAATGACTGGACTTGCCGAGAGTGCCGAGTGAGTGACTAAGTTTAGTACAGAGTAAGGTTATCTATCGGAGGTTCTTCAAGGGGAAACGCCGATTGTTGGAGAAAAAAAAAGAAGAGAGAGGTGAAGTTAGATAAACGGCTACGCTGGAAATAGTCGCGGTAGGGTTTAGGGCTCAGGGTTAGGGCAGGTACCTCAACTCAGCACTTCAATCCTACTTCCATATTGTTCATCCAACTCATCTTCATCGAGTCGTTGGCAGCCTGCTGCGTGATGTTCAGTATCAGAAATTCCGAGTCACACTGTGTAATATCAACTACACCGTACTACGTAAAGCATGTCACATATATATATACTACGCAATGTTGACGCTACTCACTATTTGACTCAAAGAGACGAAGTTTATATTCCTATCCTGTCGCTAATTAGTTCTTGACATGATACTCCACAGATCTCTACTCCTGGTCAGTTAGTATTCCCACAACTCCGGATCTCCCTCATCGCCCTCAAACAACCCCCATCGGAGGAATTCGTGATCGAAGCACGGCTGTGCAGCAGGATCGGTCTCCCAGGTCGACTCCCAATCGATAATGTAGCTGCAGGAAGAATTCTCGTCAGCATGGCACGCTCTGGACCGGGATGAGGATGGTACTATACTCACCACTTCTTCTTCTCACGGTCCCACATAAGATTGTTGAGACTGGCATCGGAATTGATAAGTCCGTAGGAGGCGCATTCCCTGGAGTCATCATCATTAATCAGTATCCACACTACTTGTTCACGACAGGATGTAACGTACAGCCAAGCCCTCTTAAACGCCTCCCTAAGTTCATCCCTCTCCTCCCTCTTCAGCGAAAGGAAGATGTCCACCACGCCATCCCCCGGACAGATACCCGGTAGCTTCTCCATGAGGATGAAGACAATCGGCCCGCCGGGAACCCACATTCGGGGCCCCTGTTTCTCCAGCTTCCAGCTCAGCAGCGTCGGGGCGCTGGTACAGCCCTGTTTTGTTAGCGACTCGAGAGCGGAAACCTCGTCTCTGGCAAAGGGGAGCATGGTGTGTTTGGCCTGTTGGGCGCGCTTACTGGGTGGTTGGGTTTCGGTGTTGGTTTGTGGGATTCTATCGTCAGTTAGTCAGTAGCCCTATTTATCTAGGTATGGGATGAATGGGACTGACTCACTGCATCCGGATCTTGATAATCGCCTCCTCCCCCGTAGGCTTGTCGACTCTCGACCCGACAAACACCGCGCGCGCTTCCCGAGCGTTGTCGTTGCCGATGATGCCATGCGTGTTCTCGGTCAGCTTGCGCTCCAGCCTCCAGGTGCACCGGTAGGGGTCGTCGAAGGACACCTTCCTGCCAATGAACTTGGCGGGAGGGAACCAAGTGACGGACATGGGGGGATGCATTGGTATATTATATAGAAGATGATCGTAATTCGATTCGAAAACACTGATAGATAGAAGATGAAGGAAGTTGATGACAATCGATAGAGGAGAGAAGAAGAGTATTTATATATATACACTAGCTCATACAAGACGTTGATTAATTTAGCAGGATATACCCTTTTAAAAAGATCAGATCTGGTCTGTCATTTTTTTTGTCTGTCCAGACAATAGAAAGTGATCCTTTTTCTAAACCCTTTTCTTTTTCAAAGGAATCAATCTTTTGTCTGCTTGAAGAAGTAAGTATATATTCTCTTTCATTGTTTGTATTATAGCAAGTGGGCTTGTATTGTATCTGTCACTATAAAGAAAGGAAAACAAAAACAAAGAGAGAAAGAAAGAGTCTGTGTATGAAAAACAAAGGAACAAAAATTAAAGACAGAGACAGACTTCACCTGTACCTTACTTAGCTCCTCATGGACGAAATTTTTCTTTCACTTTTCACTTTTCTCTTTTCGACCATTAACTGATTAATGGTAACTTATAGTAAGATTATTCCTTTGTTGGCTCAAAAGCTGTACTATTCTCTCTTATTTAGCAAGTACAGTAGACAGGATACAGAGCAAGATTAGATAGATGATATGAGGAGCTTGTCGACTAGAGAGGTAGGTAGGTATGCTACCTTGATTTATGCATTTAATTTATTTATTTGTTTGAAATTCCGTCAAGTGAATTGGCTAACTTTGCTAAATTGGCCTCCTGAAATGGTTTTTTTTGTGTTTGATCGCCTCTCGGGATTGTCTATTTTGTATCTTTAGATATAAGTCTGAGATTGGTGTTATATACCATTTACAGTATTCCAGCTTCTTTCCCCACAGGAGATGTATTTGTGTTTCCAGATCTGCTGGATCAAGACCATGAGAGTCTGAGTCGGTATATATCTCGCAGACAGTCTCGTCTAGGAACCGGTCTGCTCTAACCATGTTATCGGTGTTCAGCTCTAGAGGTGCTGTGCTGCGAGCAGTCTGTCCTGACCCTGCTTAAGGCGTACTCTTTCTTGACATAGCTGGAGAAGATCACTTCTGCTGGTACTCGACCAGTCAGCCAGTCAGAAAGTCTCTTGTTCGTCCTGGTACAATTCTACCATGCAGCGAAGACAGGAAAATACTCCGCATCACGCCATGCGCAGTCCAGTACTCAGCCAACGTCCTGGTAGGACAGAGTACTCCTACCCAGGCGCCCGCACCGGAACCGTCTGGACGCCCGTCTGGACTGCCGGTTCAAACTGCTCTGCGAGAAAATCCCACCCGTCCCAGGCTGCCGCAGCCGGACTGACCCAGTACTCTGGCTGCAGCTGCGCAAAGAAGGCGTCCATCGGGATGTCCATCGGCGGGGACTCGGGCATGTACCCGTCTTGCGGCGGATGCGGACGGTAGGGTTGTTCTGAATGGCGATGGTTGTCGCAAATGGACCTGTTAAAAAAAATTAATCCGTGAGCAAGAAAAACTTAAGACAAGAGGGAGACGACTGCGTACATGAAATTCCGCAGAATAGGAACAACCCTACTGCAGATCGTGCTCCGGTGAGCCAGCGACGCAAACAAATCTATCGACTCGCTCAGCAGCCGCCTGAGATCGTCAAACTCGGCGTGGCTGTCCGGGTTCATCAGCACGGCGACCAGGATGACCGCCGCGTGGAACGCGTGGAAACTGCCCAGTCCGCCGCTGTACCACTTGTACTCGGCGAACTGCGGCGTCTCGACCATGTTCTTGTAGATGGCGAGCATCTCCCGCGCGGACGCCAGGCACCGGTCTCGCGCGTTGCGCGTCGCCGGCGTCACCTCCCCCTGGAAGTACTTCCGGAATAGCGGCCGGTACAGCAGCAGAAACAGCTGGTTGATGTAGCTGTAGAGGATGTTGAGGTTCGCCATGTGGTGGCTGGGCAGTGGCTCGCGGCTGGTGTCGGAGAGATAGCGCTCTTTGCATGCCTCCTGGATCGCTATGATCTCCTGCTGCAATTCCGTGACGGACGACGACGGCTGCGACCGGGCAGAGCCATCATTAAAGAAGATGCCCTGGCAGATCTTGGCCGAGATCTCATACAGCCGGAACTTCATCAGCAGGTAGGTCATCTGCGTAGGACCGCTGCGCGGGTCGCGATCGGAGCAGTTGGAGCCCACCAGCAAGTCCAGATCATTGACATCGGCCGGCAGTTTCACGTCGTGCGACAGAAAACGGGCATCCAGACTGCCAAACGACGTGTTCTGGATCGTGTAGATCATGATCAACCCGGCCCACGCCCGGCGTCGCTCTTCGCATTCCACCGGACCCAAGCCAAACCGTTCCGGGTCGATATGACAGCCCATCGAGATGGCGACATGGTGGGTAAAGCCCAGCAGCGTCCAGGTCGGCTGACTCGCATGCGTTCGTGCATACAGGATCAGCACGAGCGCCTGCAGTGAGCGGATGGAATGGTGAGACACCACCGAGTCGGCCGCCAGACACTGCATCGCCGCCGATCGATATCGCCGCGACAGCACCTGGATATTCCCGCTGACGGTGGGCTCGCGTCCCAGGTCCGGCAGCAGCGGGTTGTCGTCGTCGAGGCCGGTGACGGCGATCCCCAGGACAACGAAGAGCAGGGCCAGCCAGGCCTTGGAGACGCTGTCGGGGTTGTGCCGGAATTTGCGATATTCGTCCTCGAAGGTGGGATCGTGCAGGATGTGGAAGAGCTAATACATTAGCCAGCTCAGCTCTTATTTCTTAGGGATAAGGGGAAGCAGGGAGAAATCTCACCGGCGAGAAGACCTTGAGAAAGACATCCTTCAGCACGTCGCAGTACCGTCCAGGCGGCAGCATCGCCAGCAGGTCCTTGCGCGTTGTCCTCCCTTGACAGACAAACGGCACCTCGAGCTCCCCATCGTCCAGAACGTCGTCGTCCACCCCGTCGAGGCTGTCGCCCACGGCCGACTTGGCGAAGACGGAGTTCCACTGCGACGCCATCGGCACGTAGCGAACATGCCCTGACGGAGAAACCTTGAGGCAGCCCACATTTCCAGAGGCATCGTACTGGGAGCTGGTGGAGGACGAATCTCCAGCTGGTTCATACGTTGGCGCCGCCGACGACGACGATGACGACTTGGCAGTGGAGCTGACGACCGTGCTGGGAGGGGACACGGGGGTATTCTTCTGCTGCTGCGGCGGGATCTGCTTCTGGAGGAGATCCTCGAGATTGCGGATGCGGTCGAGCAGCTCTTGCTGCACGCCCGCGTCGACGGTGGAGGAGCATGTCGTCTGCTCGGCCGACAGTCGCGGACGGCCGAGATAAATGCATTCGTCGGGATGCAGCCCGCGGCGCACGCACGTCTGGCACGGGCGGCGGTCGCGAGGGCATTTGATCTTTCGCTTGCGGCACGGTTCGCAGCTGATGGGCAGCCGCTTGGAGGGGTGTGAGGAGGACATGTCGATGAAGATGAGTTAGTTACTGGAGATTCTTATGATGTCTCGCTCATCCTGCGAGTGTCTCTCGAACTGGAGATGTCTAGAGCGAAATAAAAGAAAACAAGATGAGATGAAACAGGATGAAGAAAAAAAGCAGAGTAACAGGCAGAGTAACACAAGATGGGAATCTTCAGGCTCTGCTAATAATACCAAGGAATAATAAGACTAATAATACTAATACTAATGCTAATGCTAATGCTAATCACAGCCCCATCCTACCCCATACTCCATACTCCACACGCACTGCCCAAAAACCGGTGGAACTTAATGGCCAGCTAGCCAACTTAATTAGAGCAAGCAACACTAAGTGATCCTCGCCTAAGAATCGACTGATATATAAGTACGGAGTACTCCGTACATTATGTGTACGTACACGCATAATGCGCAGACATGCACCGTTCCGATGGTTCCGGCTGCCAATTGTGTACGGAGTATTACTCCTGCATAATTATAATTCTCCCCCCCTAAATATAGAATACCTAGCGAACTATTAGCTGTACGACAGGGATGCCTTGCAGGGTTGTCGCAATATAGCAAGCATTACGGAGTATTCTGCTAGTGTTTCAAATCTCTTTCAACCAGTTCACCAGCAGAGAAGTACAGTCATGATCTACATCTTGAGGCAGTAATATTTATCCGGTCAGGAATACTCCGTAGGAATGGAGTATGTAGACTACCCTATAGCCTATACAGTATAGACTTGCTATGCATGACGGTACTCTGTATGTACATCTAGATGAAATTCTTGACCGCATTGGCCACGCCCTGGACATCCTCAAAGATATGCCAGTGGCCCACCCCCTTCAGAACGATCGCTTCTTGGCTCTGGGGAATCGTGCTCGCGTACTTGGCTGCCACGGCCGGCGGACTGACTTTATCTTCGTCGCCCGTGATGATCAGTGTCTGGCTGTCTACTCGCTCCAGAGGGAAGGCCGTCGTGGCCCCTGCCAGAGCCTGGCACGCCTTGGCATACGCCTCAGGATCCTGGCTCAAGAGCGACAGTCGCACGGCCGCCATCGCAACAGGATTGTTGGTCTTGGTCGCTTCTGATGTCGCCGCCGTGGCCACCGCGTCCACCACCGCCACCATCCCCTTCTCCCGGGCCAGCGCGGCTCGAGCAAGGGATCCTTTGCTGGCCGCCTCTGGGAGCGGGTTCGGCGGCGGCCCCAGCAGGATCAGCTTCTTGACAAGACCGGGGTTCTGTAGGACAAACTGCAGCGCGATCAAGGATCCCATGGAGTGGCCCACCAGCGTCGCGCCTGACGACGATGTAATCCCCGCATGGTCAAAGACGCCCTTGACATCGGCAGCAAAAGACTCGATGCTCAACGGAGAGAGCGCGGACGTTGGAGACAGTCCGTGTCCCTCGAGATCAAGCAGGTGTACCGTATGCGACTTGTCGAGCGAGAGGGCGGAGATCAGGGGCGTGTAGTGTTCGGAGCTGCCTCCCAAGCCATGCACAAACACAATGGGAGGACCGCTCCCTCGAGTCTGATAATACAGAGGCTTCCCGTTGATCGGGGTGAGGCTGACTCCATTGACCGATTTGGCCAGGTTGGTCGTGGGAACCGGTGAGGCTTTCTGCAGGGTCGAGAGGGTCGGATTGCTCGTGTTGACTGGCGCCACCTTGTTTCGCAAAGAGCCTAGGCCGGTGACTCGGATCTCGACTTCATCCCCGGGCTGAAGGAAGGTTGGCGGGTTTTGTCCGAAACCGACGCCAGCGGGCTGGTCAATCAGTCAATGAACTCGAGGCAAAACTTGTTTCTGCGTCTTACCGTTCCAGTTGCAATGACATCTCCGGGCTGAAGCGTCTGGCCTTGGGAAAGGGTGTGGATCAACGTGGGGATCGAGAAGATGAGCTGATCGGTCGTGCCATCCTGCCTCTGTTGTCCATTGACAAACGTCTGGACGCGAAGAGTCTGAGGGAGATGGCTCCTGGGAACAGCGATGGGGCCCTGGAGATTCCTGTCAGTTGGAAACACACAAAAAAAAAGGGAGAGTTCTGGCTTACAATCGGGGCAAAGGTATCGGCCGACTTGCCAATGAAAAATTGCTTGTGATCCCTCTGCTTCTCTCGCGCGGTGACATCGTTGATGATGGTGTATCCCCAGACATAGTCCCAGGCATCAGCCTCGGGGATCTGGAAGCCCGCCTTGCCAATGATGACGCCCACCTCGCCCTCGTAGTCGAGGGTCTTGGTGAAGTCGGGATGCGGCAGGATGGGATCGCCGTGGGCGATGATGGAGGTGGCGCGTTTGGTGAAGATGACCGGGTGGGAGGGCTGGTCGACCTTGTCGGAGCTGTCGTAGCCCGACCGGTTGAACTCGGTCGCGTGCTCGGGGTAGTTCTTGCCCACGGCCAGGATGTCTCGACCGCTGATGACGGGGAGGATCTTGACGGCGTCCAGCGCGACGGGCGACTCGCCTACTCCGGTGATGATGTTCTCCTCTCCGGCGGCGATGACCTGGTAGAGGTCGCGCAGAGGCGTGCCTGACACAAAGGACAAGGGCTGGATGGTGCCGCTGGCCGCATCCAGATGTCCAATGCGCGAGACATTGGTGGTGCTGTTCTCGACGTAGGCGATGTAGTTGGTGAGGGAGCCGCTCATCTTGAGGATTGCAGAGAAGTTGATTGCAGGTTGTACTCGCAAACCGCGGAGATCCAAGGGGAGCTAAATTATTTATACCTTGCACGAGCTCTTCCACTCCTCTCGACCAGATTTTAGGAATTGAATAGCACAGTAGCTAACGGATCCACCTGCACGATATACTACTTCTTTCAAAATACAGAATACGCCAAATACTGGCATGTCGGAGGAACTCTGGGTTAACTACATCTTCCTTCATCATCCCAACAATTAAATCACGACAATCAACGTACACCATTTCTTCTATCCTCTATCTCTCTCCTTTGTGTTCCGTTCAAACCCTTCTACGGAGATGAATAGTGTACAGAATCGAATTTAATAGACCCCCCACGTTGAACCCCGCTTGAAATGATTTACGGACGGCATGTCATGGATAGCAAGCTATGAGGGCGGTTTAGGGATTCATGGGATAAAATCAATTATGATGATTTAAAACAGCCCACTTTCCAGGCTGAGAACAATTGCAACATCGTCCCTATGTCCATCCATGAATCTGGCGTGGATTGCGCAAGGCGGGGTCGTCCATCTCCGCGCTTCTCCGCCTTCTCCGCGCCAACAAGCAGTAAACCCGTCCGCTTTCTCCGTCTCTGTCCGTTTCTCATCTCTCTTATTCTTTCCTCCTTGATCGTTTTCCTTTGAGGCTCTTCCACTTGCAGTGGCATTCTAGACGCTGGTCCAAGAGAGTGTATTTTTGTCTGTTTGTTTTGTTTTTTTTTCTGCGGTGTCTGCCTAATTGTGTGAGCCTCTGAGCCTCGAGACAGGCAGATTTCGACTTCCAGACGGCATTCAGGCCAAAATCAGGCCAAAATCCGGAAACGCAAGGGTAGTCTGAGTATATCTGCATGGATGACAAGTCGCAGCCCTATCTGTTGCTCCAACATCGCCGGCTCGAGCCAATAGCAAGGCATGGAGAAGCCACGCTTTGGAGGCTCTGCGGAGTGGCTTCTTCAGCTGCTGCAAACAGACGTCATGCCCAGCAGCGATGATTGATTGTAGCCATTCCGCGGATTGCCCGCCTTTGTTTGTTTCGTGTTGGCACTGCCCATGGAACAGGGTGATGAGATCCCCGGAACCAAAGGCCGTTCCGCACAGCAGCCACGTGCTGCCATGCGTCATCCACGGCGCATTCCACTGCACAAGACGTAGACAGATTTCTAGTAGTTATATCAGCCTCGCGTTCTGCTTCACAAGCGGAGAGCTGAATGCATGCTGCCTACGAGGCGACCACGCCCTCGTCATCGTTCTTTGCTGCTGTGTACGGCTGCGATTGCGGGTAAAACGGCAGCGCGGCGTCGGTGAGATTGTCCTGGCTCTGCGAAGGGACACGATTACGGAGTAGTCAAGTAAGAACTCTGTTCAGACGGGCCTGAGGCGCTAATGGGTAGGGCAATGAGGCTGAGTCGGGCGCAACACCAGGTTGGGTCGAATCCGAGGAGGCCCAAGCAGGAAAACTGCCAGGAGATGCAGCCCTGCAGGATGCTGGGCGCAGCATTGGATGGAGGCAGGCAATCTCGCCTGGTTCGTCGCTGCAAGGTCAGGAGATCACGGCCATCACCAGAAGCAGGCATAGAAAAGAGAGCGCATGTCGATGCCAGACTCCCTGTCTTCCGTCTTGGGCAGATATTCTCGTTGCCTCTCTATCCAGACTGTCTGGCGATTAATCCATTGTTCTTGACGATTGACTGTCTCATCATCGTCGCCTTTGTCCTGCGCCATACGTCATCCTGCATGACTCGCTGCTTTGTCCTCGGACCCGTGATCTCACGTGTTGTCTGTCAACCACCCCACCGGTCAGTTGTTGCTCATCTCCATCGCCTTCCTTCAGCCTTGCACAGTCTCCCTTTCCATCATCTTCCATCTGCAAACTCTCCTTGTCGACGATTCTCGGATGTTCTTTGCCTCTGATCGTCTCTGCCCAAGCCCCACTTCTTCTAGAAGTCCCTCTAGTGGCCTCAGCTCGCGGCAGTGAGGCGACGGGGTGGCTGGTGATGCTCAGCCCAACGCAAATCGTCCAGTCATCAGCCGTTGCTGACTGCTACTAGTCGATCTATGCAGCGCATCGAGTCATCCTCACTGACTTGACAGCCGCTGCCTCCCCGCTAGACTTTCTCTCCATCCTCTGTCATCCCGCTGCTTTCCGTTCTGCTTCCTTTTCCCCTCAGTTGCCACTCCAGATATTTCAAAAGAGAAGCA
This sequence comes from Rasamsonia emersonii CBS 393.64, assembly GCF_000968595.1. Lineage (NCBI taxonomy): Eukaryota > Fungi > Ascomycota > Eurotiomycetes > Eurotiales > Trichocomaceae > Rasamsonia > Rasamsonia emersonii. The sequence continues at coordinate 2,137 of NW_013562841.1, read as the reverse complement.
AAAGAAGGATCATACGATTTTGCGCTCGACGATCTGATATGGACATCTTGTGTACCATTTTGATCATCATCGAGTTTCCCCCACTGCCTGCCGCTGGTCCTACCCTTCCTGTTTGTTAGATCAGTCTGTGATTAGATTCCTCATGTCGTACACATACAGAGAGCGGGACCGCGAATGGGACGACTATTCGCGTCCCTCCGAACCCCGTTCTTACACCGTTAGACGCTACATCATCCCTCCAGAGGACGACCGCGATCGCGAGCGCGAAGTCATCTACCGCCGTGACGACTCCTCGATCGGTGACCGTGAACTGGTCATTAGGCGCAAGGTTGAGCGTGACGACGGAGACTACGACTACCGGCGCGACCATCGCTCCGAAAGAGATTACGAATGTGAGCACTGTCAGATCACTTGCCAAGGGCAGTCACTAATCAGTCGAACAGCGCGAGGTCCCATCTACGAGCCTGAGTATCAAGTTGTCCACCGTTCCGAGGTCATCGACCGTGACCCCCGCGACGTTGAATACTACTATCAGAGACGCGTTCGCGAGTACGACGACGACCGGCCTCTTTCCCGTCGAGAGATCAGTCCTCACGACTCTGTTTCGCAGGTGAACCGCAGCCGCAGCCACCGGGATCGCGAGCGCGATCGTGACTACAGCAGCGACGAGAGCATGGTCTATGTGCGCAAAGAAACCCGCGAGTACGACGAAGATCCGAATCACCGCCGCCACCTTGCCGAAGGCGCCGGTGCCTTGATCGGCGTTGGTGCGGCGGAATTGCTCCGGCATCGCAGCAAAAGCCAGGGCGAGGAGGTGTCCTCCGGCTGGAGTCGCATCGGTCGAGATGTGGGCGCCGGAGCTGTAGGTGCAGTGGCCGCGGATGCCATCATGCGATACCGCAGCAAGAGTCGCCGTCGTTCCGAGTCGGTGGATGATGGTCGAAGTTCTCACCACCATCACCACCACCGCCATCACCATCATCGCCGTCATCGTTCCAGACACCGCAGCCGCAGTCGTTCGTCCTCCCTCTCGCGGGCCACGACTCTGGCGGGCATTGGCCTTGGTGCCGCTGCCTTGGCTGGTGCTGTTGCACTGGCGCGCAAGAAGTCTGAAGACAACCGGGAGCGAAGGAGCCGCTCGCGGCATCGCCGGGGGGTCAGTCTCCAGCGGGGATGATGCTCGCAGTTCGTCTCATCGCAACAAGCGCATGGCCGAAGCCGGCCTGGCGGGTGCTGCGGTGGCAGGCTTGATCGAGAAGGCCCGCAGTCGCTCGCGCTCGCGTAAAGGGGAGCGATCTCGATCCCGCAGTCGAATCCGAAAGAGTCTTCCGATCGTGGCGGCCGGGCTGGGAAGTGCAGCCATTGCCGGCCTGTATGAGAAGCACAAGGAAAAGAAGGAGGAAGAAGCAGCAGCTGAACGGCAACGGCGACAGTCACGATCTAGAAGCCGGGCTAGATCTGCCATCCATCCGGACCCGACGCGGGAATCGCCCGGCCTGATCGAGTATGGCAACGACCCGGTATACGGGAGCATTCCTACGACCGACTACTATGGTCGACCGGCCACTCCGCAGGGCTATTATTCCGACGCAGTCGTTCCGGCTGATGCAGGAGACGCAGCGTATGGAGCGGCACGACATGGTCGCCGTCACCGTCACCGTCACCGTAGCCACAGCCGTGGGTACAGCAGCGACTCCAGCTCGGAATCGGACCGGGAGAGCCGTCGAAGCCACCGCCGCCAGCAGAAGAAGGAACGAAGTAGCAGTCGGATTCGAGATCTGGCCGAGGCTGGCCTGGCGGCCGCTGGGGTTGGGTACGCCGCATCCAAGTACGCAGAGCGCAAAGAGAAGAAGAAGAAGGCGGACAAGGAACGGCACAGCAGGGAGAGAGAGCGGCGGAGTAAGTTCCCTTCGTCTCGTCAGTCGTCCTTGATCGCAGATTGATTAACAATGGAATAGGAAATGAAAGCGACCGGGAGCATGACTCGTATGAGGAGCAGTACGACCATGCTCCCTACGCGCCGTCTCCGCCAGTCGGGATTGCAGGGGAGCCAGCGGAGAATTACTATCCGTATACCAACCGGTTCCCGCCACCCCCTGGAGCGCACAACTTGGGCGAGTATCGTCCTCCACCAAGT
>NW_013562842.1:0-18028 GCF_000968595.1 Rasamsonia emersonii CBS 393.64 | reverse complement strand
GCCCTCCAGCACCGATCCTCTCAAGCCCGATCTCGACCATGGCTCTGTGGAACAGGTGGAAGATATAGCCATTGACGATACAGAATATCCCATCTTGCCCCGGGAAACCGCGAAAGAGGCCCTGCCCTTTATCGAAGCAAGTGAAGTGAGGAAAAGGGATGGGAAAAAAGACTCCAGGTTATGTGTGTATTCCATGCCTTTTGTCTGAATACTGAAGTCAGACCTGGTTGTTGACGTATAGCACTGCTCGACTATATCAGGGATCGTGATCGACGACATCGTGTACGACTGCTCGTTATTCGTTCATGAGCACCCTGGAGGGGAGATGCCGATCAGAAGCTTCGCTGGCAAAGAATGTTCTTGTCTGTAAATATGTCACTGTCTTCTATGACTCTCGCTGACTATTTGTAGGGCAATTTCATAAAATACACAATTCGCGGTATTTGAAGGCGTACGCAGAGGCGTTTAGAGTTGGACGGACAAAGGGACTTGAGAATCCGTATAGAGAGCCACAGCCCAAGGTTAACACACCTCTTAGATTTGGTGCAAATGAATGGTAGTATCGATAGCATCTACATAGACACTACTAGCTGTCAATATCACAGAGATAGAATATAGATATATGCCAGAATGGAATGGCAAATGGACGGTGTGTTGATACCCGCCTTGAATCATCTGGTCGGTCATTGATCGGTTACAGACTTCAAAACAGTTGCAACTCTTAAAAGCTGAAGACCGATAACGAGTATGATTGAAAACTACGGAAAATAGTAGCAAAAGGTATTAAGCTGGACTTAAAAACTCAGACAATAACAACGACAGAAAGTCCAGAAATGCCAGCTAAAATGGTGATCCGAAAAGAGAACGCCATTTTCACCTAATGAAGTCTGTGGTGCAAGACGAGCAAATTTTCGTTGTTGTGATGTCAGATGCAAAACGAAAAAAAAAAAGCATTCAAAGAGAACGATTCATATAAAGATATACGGTTGTAACTGATGCCGCTATTCGTTACAATCCGTATCTGATTCGGTCACGTTCTTGATATTGACGCGGAATTCGCTGGCAGCGATCGATCTCGAGAACGGGTTTCAAAGTCCCAGCAAGCCAGCGATAGTGCTCAGGAATTGACTAACTATTTGCAAAGATTGGGCTGCTGACGACGGGCTAGGAGTCGCACTGGTAGACGTGCTGGAGCTGGCCGCTGAAATGGCGCTCAACAGCTCATCCAGAGTAGGAGTCGGAATCGGAGTCGGAGTCGGTGTCGGGACCGGCGTTCCCTTAAAGGACTTGCTCTAATGGCATCATGTGTTAGCCAGGTAAGAAGAAAGGAAAGATGCAATCCCAAATTAAACGCGATTCTCATGTTGAGACTCCTTCCGTCAGAGATTATTAGCACTGATGGCGATGACTTACCCCTGGCAGCGCAGTGACAGAAACAAGTAACATGGCGAAAACGGCAACAAGAAGTGCCGAGAAGAACTTGAATGAGAACATCCTGCTAATTTGCTCCTAGTTTGTTTTTTGGAGACAAATGTCAATACAGTTTTGGGACCAGGCGTTGGAGGACGTCAGTATATGGTGAGGAAATGGCGCTACTTTCACGCGCGTCGACCGGGATCGGGCTGGTGTTTATATCCTCCATGTGTATCCACCTTATTTTAGTTGAAATGTACCAATTTGATTTTAAAAAGTGAGAATCAATGTTATGATATTCTATAGAGTGCGCTGTTGGCATGGAATGTGGACCAACGCCGGTGGTAGGCATCGGTCCAGAACATCATAACTAGCCGAACGATTGATTCTTCACCTGTCAGCGTCGCAGTTTATCAATGGAATGCGCCACGTCCTGTGTCATTTTTTTTTTCACCCCATCCGTTCCGTTCTGTTGGCACAGCTGGATGGCCACCCATAGCAATGGATGGAAAGTCCTCGAAGGTAATCGATAGAATATTCCTGCCAACTTTCAGTCATGCAAGTACAGGTTCTTCAAGCCGAGAGCCGAGCCAGCTGTCATATCTGTCAATGTCACGGTTGAGGCAACACAAATTGGCTCAATCGTATTGGCAGCACTCTCACTCATAAGCTAGAGAAGAGAAGAAAATTACCGAGACGAAATATTCACCATGTTGAAGTGACTCAGTCCTTCCTAATTAGGATGACTTCACGTGAGTAAACCACGTGATAAACCACGTTAAAAGATTTAGGGTGCTTTATCTTTTTAAAAAAAATAAAAATAAAAAATAAAAATAAAAAAAGATGTTTAGTGCATTTTCAGGAATTTTTATGGACTTGGCGATCAAGCAGTTTCCAAAATAAAATGCTGTTGATGTAGACGAGCTCATCCGAAAAGATACCTAGGTAGCAACCTGTAGCACAGTGTGTTAGGGTTAGAGTGCCCGAGGCTGCAAATAGCTGGAGGTGGCCAAAAGTTTCTTGCCGGTGATCTCGACTACGAAAAGGCGTAAAGCTGCTGTTGCGAGGTTTGGTCGATATCCGCATATTGTCGGCAAAAATTGTGGAATACGATGATTTTCTACGAATCAGGACTTGTAGTGACAAGACAGAAAGAAAATGATTCGAGAAGATCAAATCCTAGGGATCGGCAGCTCGACAGGATTCCATCCGGCATTTCGGATATCAGTCTCAAACAACCGCAGCATCTATCAACAAATGGCAAGATGGCCGAGCGGTCCAAGGCGCCAGGTTAAGGTCAAGCCTTAACAGCAACTCGCAAGAGTTCCTGGTCTTCGAAAGGGGGCGTGGGTTCGAATCCCACTCTTGTCATCTGATTCTTTTTTGCGCCGCGATTGTGCGTATCCGTGGAAACTTTTTTTTGAGTGTTGCATGCTTGCCAAGAAACCGGGCTCTCTGATCCAATCATGATCTCTGAGAGGGGGTGTGGGGGTCGAATTTCCGCTCTTGGTATGACTTTTTTGCCTGGCGGCTGTTAGGCGTTGCAGTTTTGAGTTTAGAGTTGCGGGATGGAGTGGGGCGAATTTTGACTAACATCCTGGAACTTACGATCATTGGTGAGATACCAGAACATATACTCTGTATTTACCCCGGAATCGTGACACGTGAACAGCTTATCTAAGCTGTGACATCAGAGCGATGCCAAGCGAGACACCTGCGAGCTGAATCTGATTATCGATTTTTTTTGTTGTATTTTTAAATTTCGCATGTCCTGGTTAATAGTAATGAGGATGCAGTGGAATTGGTCAGGGTTAGAGTGGTGTGTCATTACGCTCAAATATCAGGAACTACTGTCTTATCAGCATGAGTTCGGAGAAGGACCACAATGATACAATTATCAAATGCATTTTACGAAGTAGACGTGAGAGTGAGTTGAGTCGCGTGAATTTGAGATAGACGACAATAGAGAGGCTCCTAGCTCTAAAATCTCCCCAGATCCTGCCTCGAAATCCCATTGTGTCCATTTCAACCTTTCTCTACTCCTTGTTACGCCCTGCAAGGTGTCAAGACGCGTAAACAGTTCGAATTCTATTCTTTCTGGTGCTTTTGACCCTCTTATGATCTGAAAAACCATGTCAGACCCTGGTGGAAAATCGTTTTCAAAACATGGCTCGCCCATTCCTTTCATATTGGTAAGCACTGCCTGGTGGAAGTGCCAATCAAGAAGTTCATCTGGTGGTCTGCTGAGGTTCGATATAAATGAAGTATCAATGTAGGTTCCCGCGACATTATCCATATCCAGGCGGACGCAGATAATCTTGTAGCCGTGCTATAAACAAAATATCAGTCACTATGCTTTTGAAGGAAAATGGTTATATAAATGTCATATATACATTTAGAGAAATGGAGAATGCATAAGTGCCAAAAAGCGCGTGCATGTGGTCTCGAAGGAGAATTCCATTTTGAACGGAGTTAATATTGTCTCCATCCAGCCCTGGAACAGTGATATATTATTGAAGTTCAATTGATTCCAAAGCCCTGAATATGCTAGGGGAAAGATTTGAGCTGTCCAGAAACAATCCAAAACTCCAGATTCGATGTCTGCTTGGTGGTTCTGGACTTTCGTAACGTGTTCCTTTCGAACGTCATAGTCGAGGTGATAAAGAGTGTGAAATGTGCCTTTCCAGGTTTTGGAACGGCCGGGGTCAAGCGGCAGAATGAACTCGATAGGATAGATGTCTGCCCGGATGTTACCACCATGTGCAAGAGCGTTTTGATTGTGCCGATCGGATATTAGGCTCGAGCCTTGAAGTAAAACACGTAGGAGTACGCTCCTGCAAAGAGCAGCACCATCAATCCAATGACCAGAGTGGACGTGACTGTCCAAAACCCTGGGGTTCCAACTGCAATCTTTGATATTATGGCCCCCATTCTAATTCCATAAAAATATTTTTTTTTGAAGGAAAAGAAAACGTCTTTTATCCAAAAAAGTATTTGAACGTAAAAAGTCTTTTTTGGAGGTAAAAAAGGTGTTTTGACATTTGATGTTTAGCTGCATCCGCGATCGCGTTGACGTATATCCTTTATAAAGGCACGACGTTGCGTCGCAGATGACAATTTGGTTGCAGTGCGGGTTAGAGTATCTTCATTCGTAATGTTGATAGTCCTGTCTGAGATAATGTAATAATTTCCGGGCTGCACCGGGTTGTTGTCTCTCGGCACTTGCTGACTGCATTCGTCTCTCAAACACCAAGAATGCGGGGGACAGTCAACAGGGATCGCTGTCATGCCGTAGAGCAGTTGATTCACGACTCTTGTCACTTGAAGGCCTCAAATCTCCACTGGCGTTTCATTTTCGAAAATGCGTACATTTCGATGTGCTGCGCGAGCAAGAAGGCTTGGCCCAGTAGGAGCAGGACTCTCAGGAGGAGATGCCGCAGACGGAGCGGTTAAAGGAGCATGAGGACGCCCAAGATGGTTGGTTGTGGATGAGAGAATGTATACTGCTGAGTTCGACGTCGCCGCACAGGTGGGGGCTCTGCTGGTGGTGGTGGTGATTTATATGCGAGGAGGAGGCATCGACGCTGACAAGGTGAATTGGCCATTGGACGTCGAGTGAAGAAGAGCTGCAACCAATAATCAAGTTATATAACTGACGAAGACAGAGTGTGAATGTTGGTGATAGCTTTGGAGCCGTCCCACGGTAGCCTGTTGCACTACTGGAACCTAGGTACTACCTAGGTAGCTACAGCAGTCTTTCAATGAGGACGCAGTAGCTCTAATTAACAGAACTGTTCTTTCAAGGAATTTCGCTTCCCCAAGTTCAAGTCATGACAACCTCGAACAGGTACCTACTCTACAGGGCAGTAGGGTTGGTTACAGAATGGAGTGTATCCGGAATCAAGCGTATTCCTCCGCTGGCCATGTAGGGAGCACGGATAGATGCTATGAGTGATAATAAGCTTGCTCTTACTATAATAACAATGGTCGATATAATTTTCATCCGTCTACAGATATTGAGGTCAGGGAAGGCAGTTCAAGCGAGATCTCGAACGATCAATCCCAAGCTAGGTAAGAAATTGGAATAGATTGGGGATCGCGCAGCCGGTGTATTATAGTAGCGAGCAGGATATCCGGTGATATACTGGATGTACACCTGTGCTTTATTGCGTAGGGGCAGGGCATCCTATCGCTCGAGGGAAGGGGCATCACATGACATGCCCTCTTCCATGCTCGCTGCGACTTCATCGACAGCTACAAATTAGCCACGCTTTCCTTTTTGCCAACCACGTTTTCGAATTCTGCCCTCTCGACCATCCCCAACAGTGCTTCCGCAACGCCATAGCTGAATGCGTACCCTCCCCCTCCAAATCCATATGCGGAGAGAACAGTCCGCGATCCGATGCGTTGCGAATCCAGGCGGAATCCTCCCTGCCGACTGGGACGAATGCCGATGATGTAGCTGAGGTCGGACTCCTTAGGCTCAGCAGGGATGATTTCTGGCGCAAGACGGTGTGCCCGTCTGATCTCATCCCGGACAATCTCCATGTCGACGTCCGGCGAGCTTGTTTGTCAGCATTTCTCTGTGCCTATATGATTCGTTTGACAGTGATGAACGTACAAATTCTCGCCTTGGTTGACTCCCCCCAGAACCACACCATGGGACATGGGTCTAGGAATTATGTACGTATATTCCTTTCCATTGCGGAAGTACATGGTGTTGTTATTGGGCGTCTTGAAAAAGACATTCTGGCCTCGGTTCGGATAGCATTTTTCATCCCGAACGTCTGTCAGCAACTTGCTGCCCCAACCGCTGGCGTTGATGAAGATGTTGGATTCCGGGAACATGGCGTAAAGCTCCTGAAGAGACGATACTTTATGTCGCACAAACTTGCCACCGAGTTCGGTAATCTTCTTCCCTATCCACGGCAGATGAATCGTGGGGTCCACGACGAGACAGTCATACGCCCATCCGGTGTGGAAATTCGAGGGATACTCCCCTGGCTCCAGGACGCGAAACTGTCAAGTGTAGGTTAGTAAGTACGACTTCTCCGTATGGACGTCCCTACAAGCCACTCACATTGCTCACCACAGACTTTCCCCATATCGCAGAATTCGGAGCCGGAGCCTCCTCCAGATATTCTCGCGCATTGACGATACAAACGCCAGATTCTGGCTCCTCCTTTGCCAGTTTCAGTAAATGCCGATGGCTCACCACCTGCAGGTACTTGTGCTCATCGGTCAAACCGCCAGCTGCATGCCATGCGGCCCCTGCCCATGCCGAGGCGTAGAAAATGCTTTTGTCTCCCGGCAGGTACTCTGCTACAAGAATGACCGAAAAGCCGTTCTGAAGGAGCTGCAGAGCGGCAGCACAACCAATGATTCCAGCTCCTAGAATAATGATCGGGCGCCTGGAAAATGGTGTTCCAGAGCTTTTCGGGGTATTTCCGTTTCGCAGATCTGCAGCCATCGCGCCCCACGCTATATATACACACTCAGAAAAGCGACTGCTTTGACAAAGAAAAAAAAAGCGAGAAAGTGCAATTATCTGGGGAGCTTTGGGAAGAAATACAGACGGACCCGTCGGTATCCCGAGTCGCATAAACTTGTTCCGATATCTATGGGTCCATCTGTTTAGACTACACCGGCGTTTGGTCCGGCGCGATAACGAACCAACTTTACTGAAATGATGCAACAGAGATGAGGGGTAATATTACCAACTTCCCTTTTCAGAAGTTACATGGAGATACCATTGCCTTACTATTGATAACAGACCGACCTGCCCCTACTTCGGCATGATGTGTCCAAAACTGGGTCAAATGACGTTACGCCGGCACTATAAGTACTCATGGCGCCTGGCTGTTTATCTGTTCCTCATTATCTGAGACTTCTGACGGAAGAATGTCTTCCGAGGAGAATATCACTCCTCTGTCGGCAGAAGTTCACCGGCAGAAGGATTCTAAAGTACGTGTCTTTGTTCTGTTTCCAATTGCAGTCTGACTTACCAACCTCAGGAAGCCGGATCCGACGATGTCGTTCAGAATGGCGAGGTGGACGTCATTGACGACAATGGGGCGCGCAAGATTCTGCCATACGAGGCTGATGATTCCCCTTTCCCGGAAGTACGCGCGGTCGTCTCTCCGGTCGATGACCCCTCATTGCCGGTCAATACTGTGCGAATGTGGGTCATCGGTATAATCTTCACTACCGTAAGTTGCTCGTTAATTTTCCCCTGGTCTGTTGGCTGACGGTGTTGATCAGGTCGGCAGCGGATTGAACCAACTGTTCAGTTTGCGCCAGCCCAGTGTCACGATCAGCTCGCTCGTCGCGCAGTTGCTGGCGTATCCTGTCGGCGTCGCCTGGGCCAAGTATGTGCCTCTTGGGATGTTTAATCCCAATAGAGAATTCAACATCAAAGAGCATGCCTTGATCACGATCATGGCAAATGTGTCCTTTGGGTCCGCAGAGGCTACGCAGGTCATTCAGGCGACTATGAAGTTCTACAACCTCGGGCCTCAGGCCGGCTACGGAGTCCTTTTTGTCCTTACAAGCCAGCTCTTTGGATTTGGGCTCGCTGGGCTGTTCTATCGGTGGCTGGTGCTACCTGCGACAATGATCTGGCCTAGCGTTTTGTCAAATGCGGCGCTCCTGACAACCTTGCATTCCCGAGTCAATGCTATCGCCGACGGCTGGACTGTTTCTCGACTCCGCTTCTTCCTGTATATCTTCATTGGAGGATTTGTCTGGTATTTTCTTCCAGGATTTCTGTTCACTGGTCTCAGTACATTCAGCTTCATTTGCTGGATCGTACCGAACAACGTAGTGGTCAATCAGCTGTTCGGGCAGGTGTCTGGCCTGGGAATGTCGATGTTGACGTGTGATTGGAGTCAGGTTGGTTCGGAATTGAAAAGTTTCTTGCTGTGAATTTCTGCTAACAGCCATAAAGATAGTCTATGCCAACCAGAGCCCTCTGTTGACACCGTTCTGGGCGGGACTGAACGTGATGGGAGGTTTTGCCCTGTTCTTCTGGCTGATATGCCCTCTGATATACTATACCAACACCTGGTACTCTGCATACCTCCCGTTAATAAACTCGAACACTTTCGACAATACAGGCAAGGTGTACAACACAAGCCGAATCATGAATGCGGATGGCACGGTGAACGTGGAGGCGTACCGCGAATACTCGCCCATGTTCCTCCCGGCAGCCTATGCTCTGACCTACGGCGTCTCGTTTGCAAACTTGACTGGAATCTTCGTGCACATCGCTCTCTACCACGGAAAGGACCTGTGGCGGATCTGGAAGGGATCGGGGAAGAAAGATATCCATGCCCGCTTGAATGCAGCCTACCGTGACGTGCCATGGTGGTGGTTCGCCAGCGTGACGGTTCTGATGTTGGTAGTGAGCATCGTCATCAACGAAGTCTGGCACACAGACCTTCCGGTGTGGGCAGTGTTCGTGGCTTACATCCTGCCACTGATCTATTTCCTCCCCGTGGGCGTGATAAAGGCCATCAGCAATATCACTTCCAACCAGCTGAATCTCATCACGGAATTCATCGGGGGCTACGCGTTTATGGGGAAGCCTATCGCCAACATGGCATTCAAATTCTACGGCTTTGTTGGCGTATACCAAGGAATAGAGTAAGTTTGTCATTCATGTCATGGGCATTGCTTCAAACGAACTGACTGAACTGCGCCAGGTTTGTCGCAGATATGAAGCTCGCCCACTATCTTCACATTGCACCTCGAACTCTGTTCTTTGCCCAGGGGATCGCAACGGTGGTGGGCGCTCTAGTGCAGGCGGGCGTGACTATATACATCCTTACCAATGTCGACGGGGTGTGCTCGACGAATGCGCCAAACGGCTACACGTGCCCCCACGGTCGTGTCACCTATTCCTCGTCTCTAATCTGGGGTAGGATCCTCGATAGCCATTTTCATCTAAACTGTCCTTCGTCTAACCGGGTCTTCAGGCGCATTGGGTCCGAGTAGAAGTTATTCGCCGGGTCAGCTGTACGGGAATCTCCTCTGGTTCTTCCTCGTTGGTCCAGCCGCGGTTCTCATCACCTATTTCCTGTCGCGACGATGGACGGTCTTTCGGTATGTGTCGTGGCCTGTGATTTTCGGCGGCATGGGTCTTGTTCCTCCGGCTACGGGGGTCAACTTTTCGTCATGGTGGGTCGTTAATGTCATCTTCAACGGTCTGATCAAGCGACGCAAGCCAGCGTGGTGGGCTAAATATAGTAAGTCATATCCATTTTTTAGTTTCTTCGTTCTGTTTCAGAGTTTCTCCATCAGAAGTATAGCAACATTTGCTGATATTCTGCTGCGCAGACTATGTTCTCTCTGCCGCGCTCGACAGCGGAGTGGCCGTCTCGACGCTCATCATCTTCTTCTGCATTGTTCTCCCTGGCGCCACTCTCACGTGGTGGGGGAATACGGTGTATCAGAAAACGGCCGATGGCATGGCCACGCCCTGGAAACAGGTGCCTCAACCACAGGGCTATTTCGGACCTCCGAAAGGGTCCTGGAGTTGAAAGCATAGACCGGAGTTAGTCATAAGACGAATTATACGATTAGGACAGAAATAGATATATTAATATTACATATTCAAGGCAATTCATATTACTAGGAAGGAAGCATAAATATCTTTTCGATCTACGATTGGTAATATTCAAAAGAAAAATCACTAGACTATATCTCCTGGAAATAAGAAGAAGGAAACAAGTCCGGCCTTATAGCTGCAGTCACAAACTGAACCGGAATCGGGGATCATCATCACCCATATTCCCCAAAACGCATTCATCGAGCTGCAGGCGATAATCTCGCCTGCCCTGTGCTCGCTTCTTATTTTCGACCATCAATCCCACAGCTAGAACGGTGGACATCAGACCACAAAAGAGCATCATCGCTAGCGACACGCCATAGCCGACGGAGTATCGAGGAGCCTCCGCTTGCACGAAGATATTGCTGGCGATGATTCCTCCCATATTCCCTACGCCAACCTGGATGGCCAGTCCGATGGCCCTCTTGTAGTGTCCGCCCAGGTTGTTGGCCATCCAGACGATCGCCACCGGCTGGACGATGTAGCAGCCGGCTGTCACGAAGAAGACTGCCATGTAGCGGACATGCGGATCCAGACCGCCATGAGGGGGTCCTTGACACAGCAGGATGACGTATCCGATGCTCGCGAAGACGACGCCAAACATCATGAACCCGTAGCGGTGCTGCAGACGATCCGTCAGCATCGACACGGCCAGCGTGACCACCGACGCGACGACCCAGATGGGGATGCTGTGGACCTGGCTTTGCACGCCCGAGTACCCAAGCGATGCGACGATCGTGGGGACGAAGAGGGAGGTCGCGTAGCCGGACACCGTCACTCCGATATAGACCATGCTGACTACGAGGATCTTCCAGTCTGTCAGGATACGTTTCCACGCAGGGATATCGAGGCGGTCCATTCGTGCGCCACCGCCGATGTCCCGGGAGTGACGGTCCTGCAACGCCGTCTTCTCTTCGACAGACAAGAATCTAGCCTGTTCCGGCCAGTCAGCAATGAGTAGCTTGGCAGGCAGAGAAACTGCAATCGAGAGGAGGCCCTCGATGATGAAAATCCAGCGCCAGCCCGAATACCCGCTAATTTCATTCATATGGAACAAGGCGTATGCGAGGAGACCGCCAAAAGCTCCCGCCACGAGACCAGCGACCCAGAAAAGGGAGAAGCGCTGCTGGAACTCGTGGCGGCGGTAGTACATGGACATGAGATAGGCGCATCCGGGGACAAAGCCGGCCTCGAAGATGCCGAGGAAGAAGCGACAGGCGATGAGGCCGCCGTTGGACTTGACGAAGCCTTGACACATGCAGGCGACGCATACAAAAGCAATGTAATTGTCAAAAAATATCTTGGGGGTCAGTCTGTGCAACTTACCCCACAAAAACGTCAAACCGCTAATCCAGGTCGACGGGGCAATTTGCCTGAGGATGATATTGCTTGGAATATCCAGCAGGATGTACGGGACGAAGAAGATCTGCAAGGCGATATTGAGGGCATTGCCTTGGAGATGCAGCTCGTTGACGATGCCCAGGACGGCGACGTTGCCCAGGTTGATGCGGTCTAGAAGCCAAACGCGAAGATGATCCACAGGGGCGCCATCAGATGGAAATCGATCTTGCGGAGAAGTCGCTTCTCCAGAGCGGAGTTTGCATGTGAATGGGTTCGCTCTGGGTCATTTTGGTCTGTACTAAGCACTTGTTCGGGGGGTTTCTCTGATGGTTCGAGAGTCATGATGCAGAGGAAAGGAATAGTTGATACACAAGTATTTTTCAACAAAAAAAAAGGAATCTGACAAAGTCAGCGAGATACCAGGTATCTGTAAATAATGTCCAAGCAGCAATAGAAACTGCGTTGGCGCTTAATATATATGAACCTTAGATAAGGCTAGCAGGTCGACTGCTCGCCCTGTCTAGACCATGGAAATTGACCTGCTGCAACATTCTACTTGTACGCTGCCTGCCAAGATATTGCTGGTTGCCAGCATGCAATGCAACGCTGTTCGTCAATCGAATCGAAGTCACTAGCGGCTATTACTTCCACGCGAAGTGGCTAATGGGGAGAGAGATGGCGGGCAGGGGAGTGAGCTAGTTCTGGGGTAATTAATTGATGAATAGTTCTTGTTCTCGCATTAACAATCCTTGTTATGCCATCACTGGTTTTATCTATCTAGAAAAGAAATATGCTGGCTTTAAGGCAAAAAGAAGATAATTAATGTCTTTAACTCATTAGTAAGTGCTAGTATGTGTATTCACTTAGCCTAAACAAAGGAAACCCTCTCCAATTTTGCAAAAAGCCAAATTCATGCCTATTCTGATCACTTTTACTTTTAGTCATTTCACCGGGTTGCTATTCTGCATCTTAGCAAAAGGAAGAAAACGGGAAAAAAAAAAGATTCCGGTGTCATAGGACCTGCAGGGAAACTTCTCTCAGTATTATCTTCTCTCCGTTCAGACTTAAATTTCTTTTTTTTTTGTTAAAAAATTATCATTTCAGACAATAACTACAGAAGAGAGAGCTGGCAACTTTCCATAAAGCTAGTTCTATCTTTTAACGATCTACGTTGAATTGAACGTGAACCATAAGGAAATTTAATTGAAGCTAACGATAACTAATCCAGTGATTTAAGTACCATAAGCGATAAAGTCAAAAAAATATGTCTTGACTAGAGCTTGATATTGATACCGAGTGAGGTAATAGCATGAGTTACAGCAATTAATTAAATGCTGTGTTGTTGTTGTATGACAGTAAAGACTGCTATCAGCACATTACAAACGCTTTACCCACACGCGCATCCCTCCGCGTCCACCACGGTTCATGCGCAGAAAGAAAGGCACAAAAGTCAACTCCTTGGTCTCGTCGCCGTACTTCCACGGTTCAGAGCCATACAGGGACGACCATGGGGTATTGACAAGCTCCTTTCCTGGGGCCGTAATAGGGATGACATTGTCGACCGAAGCAATCTTTACAGCAGGGCCCTCCCTGATGGGCCTATCATCCACCAGGGCGATATTGTCGACGTCGACATCGTTATTGTCCACGTCCTCGATGCAGTACACCAGCGGCCCGCGCATGATGCAGATCTCGTCCTTGTTCGTCTTTGGATTGGTGTAGACCTTGCGCGCTTGCAGGGGGAACCGTAGCGAGATGGTTGTATCCTTCAATGAGGAAAAATAGAGATAGCCATCGCGAAGTTCGCCGTCTTTGACAGAGCAGTCGTATCTTCCGGCTGTCCATCCCGGAATACGGAGTGCCAGGTTGACAGGCTTCGACCCTTGAATTGCGATTTCGACCTCTCCCGACCAGGGCATATCCGTCTTTTGCGAGATGACAACATCTGTATTCGGCACCGCAAATTGGCTCTCGATCCAGAGGTGAATCGCAACCGTGTCCTCTTTGAAGGAATAAATCAGAGAACCAAGCAATCCAAGCAGCTTGGCAATGTTTGGCGGACAGCAGGCAACGTCAAACCAGGAACTGCGCTCCTTGGGACGACCGGTATACGTTCTCATTGGGTTTTGGTAGTAGAACGACTGGCCGTCGAGGCTGACCGCCCCCAAGAACCCATTGTAGAGCGTCACCTCCATAACGTCGGCGTACTCGCTCTTCAGGCTCAGTCTCAACAGCCTTGAGCACCATATGACCAGAGCAAAGGACGCGCAGGTTTCGGCGTAGCAGCCATTGCCCTCCTCTGTGTCAGCCAGGAAGTATTGCGGTCCAAAGCCCTCCCACTGTCTGATCGCTCCAAGACCGCCGGTGACATAGAGCTTTGTATCGATCGTGTCTCTCGACAGACGGTCCACGGCCGTCTGCACCTGTTGATCGCCCGTGAAACGGACGTAGTCGGTTGCGGCGGTGGTAAAGTACATCGCGCGAACCGCATGGCCCTTGATTTCCGACTGATTGAGGAGAGGCTCATGGGCCTGTTGATAGGTATAATCTCGCGGATGTTCGTAGCACGATCTCGTGTCTGTGTACGGATCGACTCCTCGCGCGCGTGCTTCATGGTCGTAGAAAATCTCTCCGTTTTCATCCTTCCGTCCGCGCTCGAGAATAAAGTACTTGGCTAGTTTTAAGAGTATAGGCTCCCCAGTTAGCTCGTACAGCCGGAGAAGACCGATTTCTATCTCCTGATGGCCCGGATAACCGCGCTTCTTGCCCTTCTCGGGCCCAAAGAGGGAGTCGACATGGCGAACCACCTTCATGACAGGATCGAGCAATCTTCCGCTGTGCGTCAATGCCTCGTACGCCACGCATGCTTCGATCAGGTGGCCGAGGCAGTACATCTCGTGCATGTCGCGGAGATTGGTCCATCGCTGGGCGATGCCATGCACGGTATAGTACGAATTAATGTAGCCGTCTGGATGCTGAGCAGCACGGATCATGTCCACAGCCTCCTCGACGTCGGCGCGGAGCCGGTCATCATCACGGATCATAAGTAGCACGCTGCCTCGATGGTCTTGTAGATATCCGAGTCCCAGAAGGGATGCGGCTTGACGTTGTGGCCAGGCGGCCATGTCAGGCAGTACCAATGACCCAGCGCCTTCTGACTGTTGATCAGGGCGGGGATGATCCTCTCGCGTGCGCAGGCGAGAATGGGTGACCAGAAAGAGGACGATATCGTAACATTGCGGAGGGGGGTCTGTTCAAACGCCATCATGAATGATGCTTGCAATGCGGGGAGGCAATCAGGAATTGTCCGATTGTGATATCATGCTATAAATAAATGTCTTATTGGTATCGCTTGCAGTTGCATCGATCAGCTGAACTCCGATGTTGGAATTAGCCGATAAATTCCTAGGAAGCTTGTCATGCGAGATTGCAGCAAATGATATCGCTGCCATGTGATAGCTGTTGCTAGACGCTTCAGCCGTAGAATAGAGACGCAACTTTGAAAGAAGGCAGGCTTGTAAATTTGAAAGAAATTCCATCTACCTAGTACTGTTAGAGAGAGTATATATAGTATTAGTTATCCACCAAGAATCGGAGGCCATAACCCAAAAACGACAAAGAGCTATTATACCTGGGCACGGGTTCGTTGGAAGCAAGGATCATGAGTCGGTTAATTATCCCATACGCGAGTTCAACAAAGAGATAAACAGCATCGATGACCTATCGACATAATGATAACCCATGTGCTCGATTGACTCTTCGTATTTGATCCTCTCTTCGGTTAAAAAGAAACCACCTTGGTATCAGTACTCAGGTCAGTAGCGAGCCTGTTTAGGGTAATTTCATTCAACTCCGTTTGTCCTGTTAAGGAAACTTTCCTCAAACGATAGTAGCAGGAATCTGCCCTAAAATGATAGCAAATGCGGAGTAGACGCAGTTCTGTGCCTAGCGACTGGTTAACCCCAGATCATTCTGCTGCGCCGGCGGTGACTTGGCACCAGCTTTGTATCGGTACACAGTACTACTCCAGAATAAGTCTGGAGGTACCTCGAGTCGTGCGGTATGTACAGTACAGTACATGTGACGGTGTGTATTTGAGTCTTAGTTGGTTTCTTAGTGAACGATGTGGTATGCTTTTGTTCAGGCAATGTTACTAGCGTCATATGCATTTGACAGTACATAGGTATATATATTTATCTACAAACAGCGATGTTTTCCTGTGGTCCAAATGTGTCGCCATTTCTTTTCAAGTATCAGTTCGATTCCTGTTCTTCAGACAAAGCGCCTTACACTTATCAAACTGTCAACTTGGGATAACGGACAAGCTCTCCCACTTAATCAGATCCAGTAGTCACCGCGTGACTAAATCAGCTGCAATGGAGAAAGATTCCAATACAGTCCATCTGGAAAAGCCCCCCTTGGATACATACGACAAGAACTGGGCACATGTCACCTCGGCCGGCCGCGAGGCCACCGCTCGCGAGCACGAGCTGAGCGTCGCGCAGGCGGTGAGAATGTACTACAAAGCGGTCATCTGGTCGATCATGATATCCATGGTGATCATCATGGAAGGCTACGAAATCGTCCTGATCGGGTCGCTGTTCGGACAGCCGGCCTTCCAGAAGAAATACGGCAAACCGGCCCCCGACACGCCCACTGGCTACCAGGTTCCTGCTTCGTGGCAGGCTGGTCTCACGGCAGCGTCCAATGTAGGGGCCTTCATTGGCTCCCTTCTAAACGGCTGGTTGAACGATAAGCTCGGGTATCGAAAAGTCTTGATGGGTCTCTTGTCTGGCTATCTGCGGCCGTCTTCTTGCTTTTCTTTGCGCCGTCCATTCAGGTTTTGCTTGCAGGTGAGGTCTTGATCAGCATCCCGTGGGGAGCGTTCGCTACGACGGCTCCGGCATATGCCTCCGAGGTCTGTCCGCTTACGCTGCGCGGCCATCTGACCATCTATGTCGACCTCTTCTGGGCAATCGGCCAGCTGATCGCGGCTGGAGTTCTGGAGGGCGTATCCGGCATGACGACCGAGTGGGCGTACAAGATTCCTTTTGCGGTTCAGTGGGTATGGCCTCTTCCTCTTGCCATAATGATTTGGCTGGCACCAGAGTCTCCGTGGTGGCTCGTCCGTTCTGGGGATCTGGAGCAAGCAGAGCGTTCATCAAGAGACTGTCGTCGGATTCCAACGACAATGCCAGACAGACGGTCGCGATGATGGTCCATACTGTCCAGACGGAGCTCGAAATGGAGTCCGGTGCGAGTTACTTCGACTGCTTCCGAGGAACTGACCTGCGTCGGACCGAGATTGCATGCACGACGTTTGCGGCGCAATGTCTGTGTGAGCAGCTGGGTGGGAATCCGACCTACTTCTTCGAACAAGCCGGAGTAGCGACCTCGCAGTCATTCAAGATGACGGTCGGCAGTCTGGGCCTTGCCTGTGTGGGCGTCTTCGTGTCGTTATGGCTGATTGGTTTTGTTGGACGGCGAATGCTGTATGTCGCCGGTCTGGGGGCCCTATCCGTTCTTCAGATCATCGTAGGCATCGTGTCTGCCTGCTCGAGCTCGATAGCAAGCAACTTTGCCCAGGCTGGACTCATTATGTTCTGGCTCTTCGTTTTCTACATCACCCTGGGGCCTATCTGTTTCCCGATCATCTCCGAGATCTCGTCGACCAGGCTGCGGGCGAAGACGGTCTGTCTGGCAAGAAACAGCTATTATATCGCCTCCAATGTGGCTGGGATCATCACGCCTTACATGCTCAACCCGACTTCAGGGGATCTGAAAGGCAAAACAGCCTTTTTCTGGGGAGGCTCTGCAGCATTGTACTTCCTCTGGGCGTATTTTCGCCTGCCCGAAACGAAGGACCGGACCTACGAGGAACTGGACCTTCTGTTCTCATGGAAAGTGCCTGCTCGCAAGTTTGCTGGACACGATGTGGATGCATACGATTGCACTCGTGAGAGTTGACGTTTAGAATCCGTTCCACTAAGCAGGAATAATGGCAACTCGTGAACACAATGTCATAGTACTCTTCACAAGATTCTCAAGACCACTCAGGCCGCTGTATGATACTTGATAATGTTGAGGATAAACCTACTGTCGGAGGAAGATAAGGCGATTATCTGATTATCTAATCTGACATGACGTCAGGCTAGGACAGTCCGGCTGTTTGCTTTGTTTGTCCTCTCCTATCGTTCGACCATCATTGTTTGGCTGCATCAGGATCTCCTTGCACTGGTCTCGTCGATAATCACAGCAACTGCTGCCAGAGATCCTGCTCTTCTGCTATAGAGGAGAGATTGAAATCCAAAAATGGGCCTAGTGAGTGCGCCAACACTACATAGTGAAAGAAGTTTGTTTTGTTTTGACAGCACAGTCAGCGTAAAGAGAGCAGTCCTCCGAGAGAGGGCAGACGGGAAAGCAAAAGGCTCAAGGGCCAAGCGGCTGAGAGTATGGCCTCCTTTCCTTTTCCTGTTTGTCTCTGCATGTGTGTATGTTCTTACCTAACAGTGCACAGTTATACCCTTGCCGCGGAGAGATGAGAAGGCGGCCGCCAAGAACCAGAACTACCAGCGGCTCTCGAAGAAGCAGCTGATCGAGCAGCTGGGCTTTGAGTCGGAGGATGACTGGCGCGCATGGTTGCAGTCGGATTTGTTCAAGCCGCAC